>NC_134485.1:156331889-156476889 GCF_040206685.1 Ascaphus truei | reverse complement strand
CCGTCTCTCTCACCTTCTTTCCGTCTCTATCACCTTCTCTCTCACCCTCTCTCCTGTCTCTCTCACCCTCTCTCTCTGTCTCTCTCACCCTCTCTCTCCATCTCTCTCACCCTCTCTCTCCGTCTCTCTCACCTCTCTCTCTGTCTCTCTCACCCTCTCTCTCCGTCTCTCTCACCCTCTCTCTCCGTCTCTCTCACCCTCTCTCTCCGTCTCTCTCACCCTCTCTCTCCGTCTCTCTCACCCTCTCTCTCCGTCTGTCTCACCCTCTCTCTGTCTCACCCTCTCTCTGTCTCACCCTCTCTTTGTCTCACCCTCTCTCTGTCTCACTCTCTCTCACAATCTGGATCTGGATATTTTATTTACCCTGTATATCTTAACTGCCCTATACAACACCGAAATAACTTATACTGCTTTCATCCAGATCTGACTCAAGCTTCACACGGAAGACATCGGAACCCCCCCTAACCCAGAAGACAGGTAGGGAACACATCCCCTCCAATGTATAACATTGCGGGAATGAGCGTACCTGGACATTGAGGGACTGCGGATCAGGTAAGATCCCAGGCGGGATTGCTGCTTTAAATATTGTGAAGCAGGGGCAACCAGGCACTAGTTAAGGGGTGCAGGAAACTAGTCATTCACATCTGGCTTTTTTTTCTAGATTCGACATTTATATACACACACACACACACACACACACACACACACACACACACACACACACACACACACACACACACACACACACACACACACACACACACACACACACACACACACACACACACACACACACACACACACACACACACACACACACACACACACACACACACACACACACACACACACACACTAATTGTAGTATAATGTAATACAATAAATAAACTTATGTCAAAACCGAATGTTCTTACTAGGAATTTATTAAATTTATTTCATTTATGGTTTTTTTTAAATGCGGGGCTGGGGGCGGGATTGGAGGCGGGGTTGGGGGCAGGACTAGAGGCGGGGTTGGGGCGGGACTAGGTGGCGAGTAGATTTTTTGGTTCGGCGAGTAGATTTTTGGGTGATTTGTCAAGCACTGTATATATTTATATATATATATATATATATAAAATATATATGGGTTATTTCTTTATAAGTATGTATGTGTTTTAAAATTAATTTGGGGGGGCACATAATTGGTACTGCAGACCTGCGGGTAACACCCGAGGGCCCACGCCGGCCTATAGTATCACTGCTGTGCATATATGTACTGTATGTTAGGGGGGTATAGGGGTTGTTGGTGTAAAATCTGTGTGTGTGTGTGTGTGTGTGTGTGTGTGTGTGTGTGTGTGTGTGTGTGTGTGTGTGTGTGTGTGTGTGTGTGTGTGTGTGTGTGTGTGTGTGTGTGTGTGTGTGTGTGTGTGTGTGTGTGTATATATATATATATATAGATAGGTTCCTTACCGAGTAGATCCAGGATCCCAAGATCATGAGGCAATATATATATATATATATATATATATATATATCAACTGTAAATTCATTTGCATGTCTTAGACAGGTCTGCAACCCTGTCTTTCCCCATTGTCACCCAGCATACAGCGCTTCCACTGCAGCCAGGGATTCTGGGAAATGACATGCAAATGAGCACTCTGTGCCACCTTTTGTCTCAAGCTCGTATTACACAAGCCAATCCTCAAGCCAATGCATGCTGTTTTAAACACAGCTTTTAGACAGAGGCTGGGATGAGATGCAAAGCCATTAAACCCCCTCACAGACATGTTTCATCCTTGATGGGTATCATCAGTGTGAGGTTGGTCTTAATGGCAAAGCAGGTTTGAGACTAGACTAGGTAATCACCACTACTATTAAGGTTATGGTGGGTAAAAAAAAGTGAAAAAAAACCTCCACAGTAAAGCATAAAGCAACAGTTGCTTTATGCTTTACTGTGGAGGTTTTTTTTCACTTTTTTTACCCACCATAACCTTAATAGTAGTGGTATATACATATACATATACATATACATATACATATACATATACATATACATATACATATACATATACATATACATATACATATACATATACATATACATATACATATACATATACATATACATATACATATACATATACATATACATATACATATACATATACATATACAATATACATATACATATACATATACATATACAATATATATATACAATATATATATATATATATATATATATATATATATATATATATATATATATATATATATATATATATATTGGTCCATCTTGCCTGAAAGAGCAGCTGTAGTATACAGGAAGGCATGAAATATAAAGAGCATGTTAGCTCCCACTAAACTTAGGTCGTCATCAACATCATCTAAAACCACGACTCATAAGGGTCCATTGGGTAATCACCCATGTGGACGTAGTCGGTGTATCACCTGTAGGCATCTCCTTATTAAGACACAATTTTGTTCCCCGAGCAGAGGTACCACACATTCTATTACTAGTTTTATTAATTGTCTCAGCACCTATGTGGTATACCTTATACAGTGTGGGTGCAGTCAACATTATGTTGGCCGTACCACCAGGACGCTTGGCACTCGTTTCCTGGAACACAGGAGGAATGTGATCAAGGGTCTCAACACCCATAGTGTCTCTCGGCACTTTAAATTGTATCATCATCAGGATCCAAAAACTATGACAATAATGGGAATTGAGACCATTTCTCCGTGTACTCTAGGGGGCGACCGCTTCAAAACTCTCTGCAGGCGGGAAACCTTTGGGATTCACCAGCTGGGTACTTTGAGCCCGGGTGGATTAAATGAATGCATAGATGTCAGCACACTCGTTTAATTGGTCCTTTGGACGTCTCTCCCTTTCCTCGACTTCCTCTGCTGTTCTCTGTCATCTATTGTCTGGGTCCCTCTGTAATCTCTCCCCGGGTCCTGGAATAGTTGCAGCAATATTTTATACATGGGTTCTATTGTCAGACCATCTCCATCACATCATATAAGTTTATTAGGTCTTATTTTCATCATATTTCACACCTAGTTGACATTAGACACTTTTATATCTGAAAATTAAAATTTAACTAAATTAAAACACCCATTTACACAATAGCATATCAATATTATATCATCTTATTATTTTATGAGCATTTTTTAAATATATTTTTCATATCATTCACACACACACGCATTTAGATTTGTATCATAGTTTATGTAAGTTGGGGTAGAGTTTATTTTTAGTTATGGTGTACACTTAATAATCTACCCATTTTTATTCACTTATGTATAGATTAAAAGATGATCACAAAATTCACAACACTGGGAATCTGACCCTCACTTCCACCACTTGTTATTAGTTGATTGATCACATTCATAGGTTGTTATGATTACTGTCATTTAAGTCAATTCATGGTTTAATAGAGGCAAACTATGTATGTATTTATTTATCATTTTTTCTCCAATATCTCACTTTATTCATGGCATAATGATCTTCACTTTACACTATGTGTCAATACATGTTTAATGTTGACAATACTCTTCTATATTCTCTTGTATATTCTTTTGTATTTTATTATAATTGTTTTTGTAATATATGATATTAATTATTATGATATTATTTTATTTTCAATACGAGAAATATTGTTGTATATATGGTATCTTTCCATGCTCAATATGACTTTATATTGCAATGCATAAGCCTATACTCTATATATATGGTTTTTAACATTTGTTTTGCATATACTATAATTAATTCTTACATATATCACTCTTAGTATTGTGGTATAGGTCATATGGGTTGTACTACACTGGCGACACAGTTTATTACACTGCGGCCAGATCCGCAAGCCGGGAGATTTCCCGGCTTGCTAGTGGCCGACCCTTCGGGAGCGTGCGCCCCCCTGCACGCGCGTCCAGGGCTCCCCGAGGGATCCCTGGTGTCCCGCGATCGCGGGACGGCGGCAGGGGGTTCCGGGGGACCCGGCGGACCCGGCAGCGGTAGGGAGAGCGCCCCGATCGGAGGGCGCTCTTCCGCTGCTTCGGCGCGCGCCCGTCACCCTCGGGCGCGCGCCAGGCTACTGCTGCGGCCAAGAACGGGCAAATGCTCGAATAAACTTGGCCGCAGCAGTATGTGTTATATATTCTTTTCAGTCTCCTCCAATATAATTAGGCCAATTTTAATGCGTTTATTTGTTGTTATCAGCCTGGATTGCATTAAGTACCTTTCAGCTGAGTAGGGGCGGTCCACTGAACTATCAGTATTAGTATGTGTATATAAAGGATGGCCGTGTTTCTCCTCCCCACTTCCCTTTGAGAAAGTCACCCGTGAGTGACGAAACGCATCAGGGAGCGTCATCACGTCGGACGCATTGACATTACGTCATCACGAAGCGCTGGAGTGAACTGATCCAAGCGCTGGCACCATAGAGGCTTGCAAGCAAGGAGCAACTTTCTACGATCCTTGGACACTTTTACCACATCTACTTGCCCTGGACATCTGCTGGAACTGTGGCCCATCCTGTTTGAGATCGGGGTTTCCCCCAGGACGGAGCGCAGCAACCGGATGGTGGTGATTATTATCACACAATGCTATTTTAATCTGTACTTTTGTGAGTGCTTTTCTTACCCCCCTTCCTCCCCTTTCCCTCATTAAATATACAGTTTTACACTATGGGGCGTGCGCACTCTCCTTTTTTTTCTCTGTAGATTCCCTATGGACGTGGTTTGTCCATTCTGAGAGCAGCCGGAGACCCCTTTTTCCAGCTTCCATTTTCTACATTGGACTATCATTTTGAGGACTGGTTTTTACACTCTTTTCTTGGTTTTATACGTTCATTTAATGTGTATTTTACATTTATTTCATTTTAACTATATGCTATTGTTTGTTCATAGTTATCTCTTGTTATTATGCACAGGCATCTAGTCTATTTATGTGCCATCACAATATTAGAGTAGTTCATTTTTTATTCACATATTATTTTTAATTCATTTAACTCCTATACTTATTTAAGTAATCACCAGCACTATAAATTCTAGAAAATTTAATCACACACTTCTAGAGGCGCTGCTTTTTTTTTGTTTGTCATATATATATATATATATATATATATATATATATATATATATATATATATATATATGACAAACAAAAAAAAAGCAGCGCCTCTAGAAGTGTGTGATTAAATTTTCTAGAATTTATAGTGCTGGTATATATATATATATATATATAGGACAAACAAAAAAAATATATATATATATATATATGTGTGTGTGTGTGTGTGTGTGTGTGTGTGTGTGTGTGTGTGTGTGTGTGTGCGTGCGTGCGTGCGTGCGTGTGTGTGTGTGTGTGTATTTATATTATTCAACAAAACATCATATCCAAAGTTTCGGTCCTCAAACGGGACCTTTGTCAAAGGTCCCGTTTGAGGACCGAAACGTTGGATATGGTGTTTTGTTGAATAATACAGGATTTTTGATATTCATTTGGAGTGCTGCCTCTGATATTCGTCCACGTGCGGTATCGTATTGCCTATTTATTTGTACAGGATTTGCACCCAATTTTTCTATTCAGACGGAATGCCTATGGTTCTTTATTACCTGCTACATATATATATATATACACACACACACACATACACACACACACACACACACACACACACACACACACACACACACACACATATATACACACACACATACACTGGCGACACACTTTATTCGAGCTCGGCTAGTCCCACGAATTCGGGTATACCCGGGTGTATTGAGGTTTGTGACTGTTTTCTGCCCGAGTGCATTGGGTTATTTTCCAGGCAGGGATTGAAGCATTTTATTCCCGCTGGCTGCAATACTGCACAGTATGTATATATATACTGCATTACAATTCATGAATTTATGCCATCTGGTAGACACGCGAAGCATTGCAGCCTATTAAATCCTAATCATTATCATTTAACAGATCAGCCGCCCGTCAGCCAGGCATGAACCCAGGCTGGGAAGGCAAACGCAACGGGGCTTGTCAGAGGTGAGGAGCGGCGCATTCCAGGTATCTGCCAGGTACATACTGGGTATTTGCTCGAATAAAGTGTGTCGGTGCAGTAGCAACTGTAAATATTACTGTTTGTTCAGGTTTGCAACCCTGTCTTTCCCCATTGTCACCCAGCATACAGCGCTTCCACTGCAGCAAGGGATTCTGGGAAATGACATGCAAATGAGCACTCAGTGCCACATTTTGTCTCAAGCTCGTATTACACAAGCCAATCCTCAAGCCAATGCATGCTGTTTTAAACACAGCTTTTAGACAGAGGCTGGAATGAGATGCAAAGCCATTAGACCTACTCACATACATGTTTCAACCTTGATGGGTATCATCAGTGTGAGGCTGGTCTTAATGGCTAGCAGGTTTGAGACTAGACTAGGTAATCACCACTGTCATTTAGGTTATGGTGGGTAAAAAAAAGTGACAAAAACCCTCCACAGTAAAGCATAAAGCAACTGTAAATATTACTGTATGTTCATTTGCATGTCTTAGACAGGTCTGCAACCCTGTCTTTCCCCATTGTCACCCAGCATACAGCGCTTCCACTGCAGCAAGGGATTCTGGGAAATGACATGCAGATGAGCACTCAGTGCCACCTTTTGTCTCAAGCTCGTATTACACAAGCCAATCCTCAAGCCAATGCATGCTGTTTTAAACAGATGCAAAGCCATTAGACCTACTCACATACATGTTTCAACCTTGATGGGTATCATCCGTGTGAGGCTGGTCTTAATGATACCCATCAAGGTTGAAACATGTATGTGAGTAGGTCTAATGGCTTTGCATCTCATCCCAGCCTCTGTCTAAAAGCTGTGTTTAAAACAGCATGCATTGGCTTGAGGATTGGCTTGTGTAATACGAGCTTGAGACAAAAGGTGGCACTGAGTGCTCATTTGCATGTCATTTCCCAGAATCCCTTGCTGCAGTGGAAGCGCTGTATGCTGGGTGACAATGGGGAAAGACAGGGTTGCAGACCTGTCTAAGACATGCAAATGAACATACAGTAATATTTACAGTTGCTTTATGCTTTACTGTGGAGGATTTTTGTCACTTTTTTTTACCCACCATAACCTAAATGACAGTATATATATATATATATATATATATATTTATATATATATATATATATCAACTGTAAATATTCCTGTATATTCATTTGCATGTCTTAGACAGGTCTGCAACCCTGTCTTTCCAATTGTCACCCAGCATACAGCACTTCAACTGCAGCAAGGGATTCTGGGAAATGACATGCAAAAGGGCACACAGTGCCACTTTTTATCTCATGCTCACATTACATGAGCAACCCTTAGTCAATGCATGCTGCTTTAAACACAGCTTTTAAGCAAGGACTTGGGAGATGCAAAGTCAGTTAACCCACTCACAGACATGTTTCAACCTTGATGGGTATCATCAGTGTGAGGTTGGCTTGCTGACATTTGCTCAAATGAGATAAGAGTAGGTAATCACCACGACTATTAAGGTTATGGTGGGTAAAAAAGTGACTAAAACCCTCCACAGTAATATATATAACATATATAACATATATATATATATATATACATACACCACCAACCAGGCCACGCACGGCCGTACCCTCCAATGCTCTGCTCCCCCACACAAGGTGTGTGTGACAGCGCTGCCCCACTATAGTGTTTGAGTTGGTACACTGATGCTTTGGGTTCCATGTTGAAGGGGAGCACAATCATGAAAGAGAAAACATATCTGATGTGTGCTTGAAGTTTGAGCTGACAGTTAGGAGAGTGGCAGAGCTGGGACAAGGAAGGAGTAAGTTATATGTTCAGTTATCAGTGGCATCTGCACTAGGCCAGATATCCCCTATTATGCCCCAGCAAGGCCCCGACTCCCATATAGTTTGTTGCTGCGATAGGGACTTGCCCCTCAGATAGGGACCCTGCCCTGCTTAGCAATATTAGTGTTAGGGACAC
Organism: Ascaphus truei; assembly: GCF_040206685.1. Taxonomy (NCBI): domain Eukaryota; kingdom Metazoa; phylum Chordata; class Amphibia; order Anura; family Ascaphidae; genus Ascaphus; species Ascaphus truei. Next base: position 156,468,906 of record NC_134485.1, on the reverse strand, counting down.
AGGGAGACGCTGCACAGATCGCCATACATTAATAAAGACATTGTTTACGGTGGTACAATCCACAAGAGATGCACCAAACGTAAAGGCAGAGGCTTGGCAGTATCATCATCGGATCCGTTGATCCCAGCATCGTGGCATCAGCGGGCCCGGGTGTGGCATCACCTGGCAGTTACCCATCGCATCAGTGCACAAACTCAAACACTATAGAGGGACCAACCCAACGTGGAGGCTTTGCAGTTGTCCCAGCTCCAACTGCCACTCTCCTAACTGTCAGCTCAAACTTCAAGAACACCCAAAGTTCCAATCTCCCCTCTGGAGAATCTAGTAGCCCTATTTGCTGTACTGTGTCATGTGTTGTGCAGCCCCTGGGGCTGCTGGAACCTTTGCATGCGCAAACTTTTTCTGCACATGCGAGTGCACAAAAAAAATGGCGGCACCCTTACCGGCTACCCGCCTGCAGTGGAGGTGAGGAGAGATAAAGGGAGGACAGGGCTACATTCTCCCCCTGGTGGAAACCCCAACGACCCCTCTTGGGAACGTGTAAAACAACAATACAGAAAGTTATATAATAAAAATACAATAAGCTACATATAACTTAACACAATATGACTCTACATAAGGTTGTACATTTCCGTAAACATTACTATAACGGATTTCACTTTGCTATGAGCCGACTGCTGAGCCTCCTAATGGGGTTCCCAATTGAATCATAGGTCATCAAAATTGGAGGATGCCTAGTTCTTTGACTCCGTCGGAGCGGTTCTTTAGCAACTCCCTCTGGGGAGTAATAAACAAAGTCTTGAGTCTCAGCCTCTCCCATTGAGGGTATAAATGTCTCTGAATAGTCTCTCTGGGGCATGAAGCACGGGCTTCTAGGATGCAGAGGTTGACTTGTTGGAGCTACCTTGGTAGGTGTTGGTCATCGGGGCCCTTTACCCGTAGCTCCTCTGGGAAGTACTCCATGATTTTGGGGTCCATTTTGAGAGGGTCCCTCCATAGGATCCTCTACTGTCTCGTTGACTGTTTCTTCACCGTCGGTGTGGTCTTTGGTGGACTTATGGTTGGTGTCTTTGGCAGCCTCCACTTGTTCCGGCTCTCTGTCCAGTGGTGTAGCCGGTATTTTGGGCTCATCGTCTTCCACTTGTGCAATTGGAAGAAGGTGGTAACGTTGCCAGACCCTTACCTGGCCATTACCGTCTTTTATGCGGTAGACCGGGAGCCCCAGCATCTGTGACTCGACCTCAAATACACCGTCACGCCAATGGTCGGCTAGTTTGTGTTTCCCAGGAATTCCGAGTTTGCGGAGAAGCACGGCATCTCCAGAACGAATTTTATGGTGCCTGACCTTGTGATCATATCACCTCTTGTTGGCATTGAGCTGAGCAGAGGACTTCTCGGTCAGCTGGTAGGCCTGTTACAGACTCTCCTGAAGCCTTTGCACGTATTTGAAATGCGTCTTGTTGGGTAACCCATTGGTTGATACCCTCAGACGCACATCCACGGGTAGCCTGGCTTCTCACCCGAACATGAGAAAGTACGGGGAAAACCTGGTGGACTCGTGGCGAGTAGAGTTGAATGCGTGTACCAAGGTTTACATGTGTCGGCTCCACTCAGACTTCTGAGCGCCTTTCAACGTGCCGAGCATATCCTGCAATGTCCTGTTGAATCACTCCGGCAGAGCGTCACCCTCCAAATGGTACAGGGTTGTCCGTAACTTTGTGATATTAAGGGGGCTATGCACTAAGCTCCTTTTTTCCACGCTGGCCTGAAAAAAATTAGCACGTCCGATACAAAATAAAGCCAGCAGCGCGATTCACTGAGGCCCTCAGCCCATTTTCTATCGTACGTGCCCAAAACTGGCTTATCATGCGTGCAAGGTTTTTCCCTTTGCTAGCGCACTGAAACTTCCCGTACGCTAGCTGATAGGAAAAAAAGCCGCATGTAACATTTACATGGAGATTTGCCATCTCCATGCAAGGCTATTACAGGCGATCGTACACTAAATAAATACATTTTAATAATAGTGTACATGAGCAGGGGGTCTCCCGAGCTGAACCGCATTGGTTTCAGGTCTGAGGACCCCCTACTTCAGGAGATACAGGCCCCGTTATGGGGTGCCGGTATCCCCTGCACTTTAAAGCTTCGGCGTCACGTGACCGAGTTATTTACATTCTGCATGGGATACCGGCACCCCATAAAGGGGCCTATATCTCCTGAAGTAGGGGTCCCCGAGGCTGAAACCAATGCGGTTCAGTTCTGGAGACCCCCTACACATCTACACCACTGTCAAAACACACATAACAATATACAATATTTCCTTACCGTAGCAGCTATCTGCTATGGTAATGAAGCAGCATTAATGTACATTTTAATAATAGTGTGTGGGAGCAGGGGTCCCCTAAGCTGAACCGCATTGATTTCTGCCTCAGAGACCCCCTGCTTCCCGAGTTACAGGCCCCGTTATGGGGCATCGGAGGCCAATGTCGCTGCCATCTTTATAGCGTCCAAGACGCGACATGGGCTCTATAAAGATGGCGGCCACACAATGTGGGCCACCGGTTCTTCCCCGCAGGTGTCCCCCATGGACCCGCCAGCCTGCTACCCGTGAGAAGCCTGAGGATACCGCAGGTGGTCTCCAGAGGTCCCCCGCAAACCAAAAGGAACCAACCCTGTTTGTAAAAAAAATAAACCGGACCTATTCATTAAATACATCAAATCCCCCCCCCCCCCCCAACACATACAGTACAATAATGTGCAAAATAACTATTATCCAGATATGGATAATAGATTATTTGCCCATTATGAAACACATAAAACATGCATAAATCAAAACATGAATTCTTAATCTTAAAATCACCACATTGCATGTTAAAATAAATCCAGCAGCAATTTAAATATAAACCAACAAACCAGCAGCAACAAAAATGTATATGAAATGTCACACAATTGCATTGAGTGTGTACATGATGCAATTAATCTGTGCATCATGTAACACTATGCAAAATATATGTAACAATAAAATACACTATGAACAATGTCCCTTAACCACAAATGCCATCATGAAAATCAAATAGAAACTAAGCAACATCAATACAATTACCATCAATCAATTAATCCATTTCCTAAACCAATTACAATACAATACAAATCAATTATACAATTCCCTATTCAATTCCTAAAGCCAAACCATTGTCAAAAGAATTCTAATTGAAAGTAACCGCCATCAATCTAATCTAACTACCATACAAACGGGTGAATCATCCGATTAACCCTCCAGGCGCTCAGAATATAGCATAGTCCTGCTGGTGCAAGATAAAGTAAATCTTCTAGACCCAGGCGATACACAACCTTAGTGTAATATGAAGACACATATAATCATTCCCCCCAACCGGCTCACCGCGAACACTATGAGGTTGGATATGGGACACTCACGTGTAAGTCTTTGTAGTGGTTAGTGAAGCCTGTGCGGGTCTTCTCAGTATAATATATCTGCTTCTCCTGGCTGAAGTCAGGGTGTCTCTGCTTGTGATCTTTGCTCTTCACCGCCAACCCAATACCCGCAGACGCGGAGGGCGGTCACCTGACCGGCGGCCTGAACGATACTTGTTATAACGTCACGGCAGACTCAGTGAAGGAAACCGCAAGCCAGCAGGAACTCAGCGTGCAGACGCTTGATGCAGCAATGTAAAGGAACTTCTCAAGGAGAGAAAGATGCGTCGCATAGCACAAAAATAGATGAAGGCTGATGTGGGATAAAAATAAGCTTTATTTGCACAAGGTGCAAGCGAGTCCTCTTTACGCGTTTCGGCCTGGAAGGCCTTTGTCAAAAGAGTAATTCGCTTGCATCACAAGACATCTAGTTATACACCAGCAGATCTATGACAGCTGTTCAAATCAATCAACACAATGAATATCAGGTGTCTAGTATAATAATCATTGATCACCTCAATATGAAACACAGAGTCCGCATAGTCAACATAGATGTCAGATGAAAAAGTTAAAATACAAAAATACATATAAAAATACATATAAAATGACCTGTCATTGTGACCAAAAACATGAATATATATCAAGTTGTTTCTTGTTGGTATATTAATGACAGGTCAATGAAACATGAAATCTATACTCCTTGAGCTTATTTAAAGCAAAAATCATTCACTTGTATTTCATCACAGACCCAGATTAATGGGATAGGAGAATCAAAAAGGCTGTGACAGGATAATTCAAACATTTAAAACATTCTACATATATGATTTATAACTTTATCTCATCATCCTGTGGCAGTATATGGAAGATGCATATGGGCAGAAATTCAATGGGAATAGTATTAAATCATGTAGAATCTTTGATATAATAAACATAACATATTGATCAAGAAAATATATCTCTAAATACTTATGAAAGCAAAGGGATAAAGGAAGGGTAAGGAAAGGAAAGGGGGGGGAGGGGAGGGAGGGAATGGGGACGAGGGACTGGAGGGAAAGGGGGGGGGAGAGGGGAGGGGGAAAGAGGGGGGGAGAGGGGGGAGGGGAAAAAGGAATGGGGAGGGGGGGCAGGGGATGGGAAGGGGGGAGGTAAAGAGAGGAAAAAGAAAAAGATGAAGATGGGAGAGGGAAAAACAAGTAAAAAATGGCAAAAAAATAAAAATAAAAAATAAAATAAAAAATGACAAAAAAGTGACAAAAAAATGATGACAAAAAAAATGACAAAAAAATTACAAAAAAATTACAACAAAATGACAAAAAAGAAACTGAAATAACCAAAATTAATCATAAAGAAAATGTTTAAGTTCCCATTCCACATTGAGACCACAAGGTTGTAAACTGTTTAGAGAGAAAACCCATGACATCTCTTTCTTATTTAAACGGTTAAGTCTATCTCCACCTCTAGGGTGGATAGGGATATGTTCAACCCCACAGTAAGAGAAGTTCTTTAATCCCCCTTGTGGACATAATGAAAAGTGTTTTGAGACTGGATGTGTTAAATCACGTTTGTTAATAAGTCTCACATGTTCAGAGATTCTGACATATAAAGATCTTATTGTTCTGCCTACATACCTTTGTTTGCAACCACAGGTGATGACATACACTACATGTGTAGTTTGACAATTAATAAAAGTATTAATCCGCTGTTTGCAATTAGGGAACAATGTGCGAATTCTTTTTGTAGGTGAAGCATACTTGCAGTAATTACAAAAACCACATCTAAAAAACCCTTTCGGTATATTTCCAAGTTTGGGATCTTTTGATTGGAACATACTTTTGGATATGGATGTGGCAAGTGTATTGGCCTTTTTAAAGGCAAATCTGGGACCAGAGTTAGTGTATTTCTCAAGATCAGTATCCATCTTGAGTACATTCCAATGCTTTTGAATAATTTGTTTTATCTGGAATGCTTGTTTACTGTATTTTGTTATGAATAAAGGGCTATCCATTATAACTGATTGTTTGCCTCTTTTATTCTTTTTATGAGTAAGCAGTTCTTCTCGGTTCATCAGATCCACACTTTGAAATGCTCTATTAACAATCTCTTGTTTATAACCCCTAGAGAGAAATTTCGAACTCAGAGTTTTGGAATGTTCCAAAAATGTTTCCTGGTTGGAGCAGAGGCGTTTATACCTCATAAATTGTCCTTTAGGTATACCTTGGATCAATGCTTTAGGGTGACTGCTACTTGCATGCAAGTACGAGTTCCTGGCGTGCGGTTTGGTATAAATGTCAGTCTGTATACCCACTGTGGGATCACCATGGATGGTCACATCGACTGACGGGAAGGATTACAAATAGAAGAAAGAAAACACCATTATGGATTGTAAGGGTTTATTTTTTTATGGTTACCTGTGGATTGCTTCCAGTGCTTCCGGGTCGCCTGGATTTCGGTGAGTGGGCATCTAATGGTAAGTAAACAAAAGAAAAGTGTATTATTTTTACTTTTACAGGTTTTTTTGATTTTTGATTCAGGTCTTTTATTTTTTCAATCCCATTTAATGCCAGTGAATGTATATATTATGTACCTATGGCTATACATACATTCACGGACACTGAATGGGTATATTATATGTGATTTTTGGATGTAAATGCATTGTTTTTTATGCTCTATTATTGCCCATGTATTTTTTGTATATCTATCTATATGTAAAGACATACAGGGATAATAATTGATTGTTTTGCTAATGTTTATGTTCTTTTCATGTATGGCTAATGTATTTATCAGCTTTATTTTGACATTGGTGTGAATAATCTAATTTGTATTTAGTTGCATGTTATTTTTAATGGCTTCTTTCTGGTAGTTAGATTAGATTGATGGCGGTTAATTTCAATTAGAATTCTTTTGGCAATGGTTTGGCTTTAGGAATTGAATAGGGAATTGTATTATTGATTTGTATTGTATTGTAATTGGTTTAGGAAATGGATTAATTGAATGATGGTAATTGTATTGATGTTGCTTTTTGATTTTCATGATGGCATTGGTGGTTAGGGGACATTGTTCACAGTGTATTTTATTGTTACATATATTTTGCATAGTGTTACATGATGCACAGATTAATTGCATCATGTAAACACTCAATGCAATTGTGTGACATTTCATATACATTTTTGTTGCTGCTGGTTTGTTGGTTTATATTTAAATTGCTGCTGGATTTATTTTAACATGCAATGTGGTGATTTTAAGATTACGAATTCATGTTTTGATTTATGCATGTTTTATGTGTTTCATAATGGGCAAATAATCTATTATCCATATCTGGATAATAGTTATTTTGCACATTATTGTACTGTATGTGTTGGGGGGGGGGAGGGGGGTTGATGTATTTAATGAATATGTCCGGTTTATTTTTTTTACATACAGGGTTGGTTCCTTTTGGTTTGCGGGGGACCTCTGGAGACCACCTGTGGTATCCTCGGGCTTCTGACAGGTAGCAGGCTGGCGGGTCCACGGGGGACACCTGCAGGAAGAACCCGTGGCCCCACATCTGTGGGGGCACCGCGGACCCATAGGGACCACTGTGGGGCCCCAGACCCCCGTGGGAACCACCCGAGGCCCCTCAGACACCTGTGGGTCTGACCTGGGGCTACAAGACATCCGCATGCCTACCGTGGAGATACCATTGTGGCCCACGGTGACCCGCAGAGACCACCTAGTGGACCATGGCGCCTGGCGGGACCCACCAACAGGCCTCCAGACTATGTGTGAAACATGATGCTGGGCACCTGTAGGTCTGTGAGGTGACCCGTCAAACCCACCGGGGACTCCCGTGGGCCTAGGGTATGAACCCTGTATGTAAAATAATCATGTATTTATGGGGGGGCACAGGGGGTGGGTTATGTATTTTATAAATATAATGATGTTTATTGTGGGGCAGTGTATTGTTTTTATTGTGGGTACTGGGGGTGGGGGAAGGGGGTATTGGCCCCAAGGGTATGTGGGTAGGCCTCCCGGCTGGGTAGTGTGTGAGGGTGGTTAGGCTTCATGGGTGGGGGGTAGTGGGGGAGGGTATGTAGGCCTCCCGAGTGGTGGGTGAGGGTAGGTTAACCCCTTAATGACTGTAGCGGTTAATAACCGCTATGGTGATTAAGGGGTTAGGGGACATTACATTGGCTGTTTTTATTCTTGTGTATGTTTTACAGCATCAGAGGGAGCATGGGCAGGATGAAGATGAGGATGAAGACGACCTTCATCGTGGGTGCCTGTAAAAGATAAGTGTAATAGGTTTTTACTGTATTTATTGTAATTTATATGTCTTTAAAATTTGCAAATGCATTATTATCCATCTGTGGATAATAGTAATTTTGCCCATTACTTCATTGTATGTGTTAGGGGGGTGTATTTAGTTATAAATATTGTTTATTATTTTTGGAGGCGCAACATTGGTACCACAGGCCTGCGGATACCCCGGGACTCCCATGGGGACCCCCACTTGGTGAGCCGATTACACCCAGACCCCCGCGGGGTCAGCCGGGGACACCTGCTGGCCTGTTGTATTGGTGTTGCGCATGCAAAAAGTTAATAACAATACAATGCACAATAACTAAGCAGCCTGGTATTCTACTGGGGAATATCTCAAAATAAACCTCAAAACATAACATAAAAATACAAATATAGATTCGGAACCTGGCGCATGTGTAAAAAAGTGTGTATTGTCCAATAAAGGATATAGTGATAATGTCCTAATTCTTGCAAGCTTGATTGGTTGGCCGATGAGAAATAGACTCAAAATCACAGTTCACAGGGCAAAACAGTCCTCTTCACAGTGTAATGTTACCCTGTAGATATGAGACATGAAACAGAGAGAAAGGACATTGCGCAGTATTGTTTAACAGCCAAATGTACCCTTATTCCCTGAACTCAATGAATTGCCTACTTTCTAGAAGTAGGTAGGCCGCATACAGGGGAGAGAAACTGTGCTTGGAGCCTTCTGGGTCCAAGGAGCCTTCGGTATGGCACGAACCCCTCGTGGTGTCCTCGGCTTCCGTGGATATACAGTAGGAAAGGTCTCCCTCTCAGGAAAGATGTCTCCTGGATCTGTCTTAGGATTCCTGTAACTTGCTCTCCGGTGAGGGATGAAAGAGGAACAGAGGATTGCGCAATAATAAAAAACTTTAATGACGCCTACCTAAAACAATAAAATACTCACAAAGGAAGGTGAGTGTAAAATCAAATAAGAAGTGCCCGATCCAGCACACCCAGCAGCCGCGTTCAGTCTCTGAATGTCCTTTCCGGTATCGGGAGGAGCCTAAAGAGGTACTGCCCTAGACACTCCAGCTGCCAGTCAAGAATGGAGACAGTGACGTCATCCAAGCCGCGCCGGAACCACGCGAGGTACACGCGATACCGGAAAGGACATTCAGAGACTGAACGCGGCTGCTGGGTGTGCTGGGTCGGGCACTTCTTATTTGATTTTACACTCACCTTCCTTTGTGAGTATTTTATTGTTTTGGTGGGGAAGGCTTGTGCATATCGCGTGTAATGGTCCGTGATGACCAACACCTTATAGACACCTCGGGAATCAGGCTCGATGCACAGGAAATCCATGCACACCGAGCTCTTCAAATGAGCCATTGGTGCGGCTCGGCTAGAAAGCATCTTGCACTGGATACACCTGGAGTACCGACGACTCTGGTATTCTACCATGTTTTCCTATCTAATGATCTTATCATGAGTGATATTCATCGCTACAGGGTAACAATAAGCAGCGGGATGGCTTTGGAGTGGCACCCTAAGGAGTCCACGACCCTTAACTCTTAGAAGGCGACTCTATCTTCTATGATCGCCATAGTATGGCGCATGACTCGCATTCCTGGTCCTGGGATCTCCTCCCAGAGGTGGCCATCGAGAGTGGTGCTCAGGTCTGATCTTTGAGATAGGGTATCCGCTCCAATATTCAGTGGCCCCGGTTTATATTTCAAGGTAAATTTGTAGTTTGATAAGGCCGCCAACTATCGATGGCTGGTAGCATCCAACTTGGCGGTGGTCAATATGTAAGTGAGCGGATTGTTATCCGTCCTTACTTCAAAAGTGACGCCATAGAGGTAATCATCGAGTTTATTCATGATTGCCCATTTGAGAGCAAGGAACTCCAGCTTGTGTACCGGATAGTTCTGCTCACTGGGAGTCAGACTACGGCTGACGTAGGCTACTGGTCGGAGTCCCTCCGGGTATTTCTGGTGCAGGACGGCACCCAATTCATTGAGACTTGTCTACATGAAGAATGTAGGGCTATTCTGGGTCGGCATAAGCAAGAACAGATGCTTCTGTTAGACTTTTCTTCAGACCCAGGAAGGCCCGCTCACATTCAGCCATCCATTTGTCATCGAATGGCTGTCTGGCAGAGGTGGCCTTTCGCCCTGTGTCCACTGGGCATATTTTAAGGGGATTGTTGAGAGGCTTGGCCTTGCTTGAATACCCCTCCACAAAACGTCGATAATAGCCACAGAAGCCGAGGAAAGAACATAGCTACATGACATTCTCAGGTCGGGGCCAATTCACCACTGCTTCCACTTTAGCTGGATCAGTGGCGATCCCATCAGTGCCACAATGTGTCCCATGTAGGTCACCAAGGTGTCAAAGAACCGCCACTTGTTGAGTGACAGTTTCAGGCCTTCTCGTCCCAGATGGTCCAGCACTTTGAGCAGCCTTACCAAAGAAGATAATACCGTACAGGTAGACCAAGCATTCCCAAGTATCCATGTTACCAATGGTTTTCTCCATGAGATGTTGGAATGTGGCTAGAGCTCCACATAGGCCTTTGGGGCATTCAAGTAAATTGATAGAAGCCCAGGGGACAGATGCAGTCTTCTCCTGATTTTCTGCACTCATTGGTACCTGTATTTATAATTTATAAGTATTTTACTGTGTATTTTTGTCATGTTGGATGTAGCATTGGGCTTCTCTGTCGTCTGTTGTACTTATCGGTATCTGGTAATACCTGGATCGCAAGTCTGAACTATTGACTCCCTGTCAGGGCGTTGAGAATCTCTTCGATGCGGGGAAGAGTGTACTGATCGGGTACTGTGCGATTGTTCAGTGTCTTATCAACCGATTCTTCTTCCTCACCACCACAATGGGCAAGTCATAGGTACTCTGTGATTCGGTCACAATCCACGCTGTCTCCATTCCTTGTAAGACGTCCCTTACATCGTCCAAATCCCAAGGGGCGATGCGACAAGAACATTCTCGAAGGGGGTGGTGTCACTGAGACGGATGATGTGTTGGGTGTTTTTCGGATGCAGCCCACATCCATCTCAGTTGTTGAGAATACGGCCCGACATTCTTCTAACTTAGCCGTGAGTCAATTTTTCTATTTAGCTGCTACATCTGAATCTCTGAAGTTGAACGTCAGCCCAGCTGGTGGCTCTGACACTGCGTGATATTCACTTGGGGCATATCCTCCACAGGAGTAACAGGGTATATTTGCCCCAATTTTCGGCCTTGGTCGAGGGCCATGGGGTAGGGCGGATATTTTGGACGAATACTTAGATTTTTCCAGGAATCTTGGAGGTTTATTCCCGCACTTCAGGTATCAACTTGTAGCCTCGCTGGGCAACCTCCTTAAGAGTACTCTCCAGGGAGAAGAGGTTATCAGCTTCATCCCGGTCGGGGTAGCAGCACAATGCGACGATACGCTTCACTCCTCCTGGTGAAATTTTTGTTAACCCGGGTTGTAAGTTGAAGAAGTCTCCATACCTGTCTTGGGCAGATATCTTGCTACACTCTTCCAGCAGGAGGGGATGGATTGTTAAAGGATCCAGGGGTAGCTCGCCAGCTTCTCGCAGGTAGGCCCAAATCATGGCCTGCACGACGTCAGTGTTGGTTCCTAGTATGACCGGGGCGCTGGGGTGCTCGTGAGGCTTGGGGCATATCAGTGCCTCCACAATATGCGATTTTCCGGTTTTCAACTGGGGAATTGAAAAAGAACGTTGTGACGTTAGAAACGCTTTGGATGGGTCTTTGTCACATTAAAGTGCCCTTTTAATTTATTTTTGATGTTGGGTCCTTCCTGCTCCGTTTTTGCTTGTGCGCTTTTTCCTTCCTTCATTTACCCTGTTAACTATACCTTGGAAGCTGCACGGCCAGCCTACCACTTCAAGGGAATGTGAGTATTATATTGTTCAGGGGAACCTGCTAATGAGACTGATGGTGGGTGGGCTTGTACCATCTACCACCTGTCTTCAGGAGGATAGTACCCATACCATTGGATATTAAGTACTAATATCATTACTCATTCCTTATACCTTGCTCAGTGGTTTGGCATATTTAAATACTTATATACCTGCATTGGAGCGCTTTAGCCTATTTATATCCATACTGCACCGACACACTTTATTCGAGCAAATACCCGGTATGTACCTGGCAGATACCTGGAATGCGCCGCTCCTCACCTCTGACAAGCCCCGTTGCATTTGCCTTCCCAGCCTGGGTTCATGCCTGGCTGATGGGCGGCTGATCTGTTAAATGATAATGATTAGGATTTAATAGGCTGCAATGCTTCGCGTGTCTACCAGATGGCATAAATTCATGAATTGTAATGCAGTATATATATATGTACTGTGCAGTATTGCAGCCAGCGGGAATAAAATGCTTCAATCCCTGCCGGAAAATAACTCAATGCACTCGGGCAGAAAACAGTCACAAACCTCAATACACCCGGGTATACCCGAATTCGTGGGACTAGCCGAGCTCGAATAAAGTGTGTCGCCAGTGTACCTGTCTTGGGCAGATATCTTGCTACACTCTTCCAGCAGGAGGGGATGGATTGTTAAAGGATCCAGGGGTAGCTCGCCAGCTTTTCGCAGGTAGGCCCGAATCATGGCCCGCACGACGTCAGTGTTGGTTCCTAGTATTACCGGGGCACTGGGGTGCTCGTGAGGCTCAGGGCATATCAGTGCCTCCACAATATGCGATTTTCTGGTATTCAACTGGGGTATCTCCATCCGAACCTTCACTATCCCTTCAATTGGGTAATTCTCATTGCTGAGCCCCTTCACCTTTACGTGCTCTGCTGACTGCAAGGGTCGATGTTGGAGATATTGATTGTAGAACCCTCGGAACACAATGGTCACGTGTGAGCTGGTGTCCAGCAATGCCGACAAATAGACACCATCCACGATGACGTGTATGAGGGTGTTGTGTCCTACCCGACTATAAGCATCCAATGGTGTGGTTCCATTGTTGGGGCTTGTCTCAGGAGGAGTTTTGGAGGGTGTTGATGCGGTTTCTGCTGTCTGTACCTTGCAGATCATGGATTGCGAATAGTTCGTCCTAATTGGATTTTTTTTTTATCCTTCTCTGGGCATTTCTTGTTGAAGTGGCCCTTTCGACCACAGCCGTAGCAAATGACGTCACTGAGGTCAGTACGAGCTTTGTACGTAGGGGATGTTCTCCCTAATGGTTTGGACTTAAAGGAGGGTGGCTTGGATTGAGAATCCTCCTCCATACTATAGGGTTCCTTGATCTTTTCCTTGTTGTAGTCTGCTCTCTGAGGTTCCTTTGAAGAGGTCGTGGCACGTTCTCGTGACAAGTCACGGGTCTTCCCGGGAGTTTGGAACTGAAGAATGACCTCCTGATCATGTATCCGTTCCATGAGGTCTTCGTAGCTGGGAGGATTCTCAGTGGAAAGATTGCATCAGATTCGTGTCACCTTAGGGTGATGGAGGGAGACTCACCGCAGGAATTGCCTGGTTTGGTAGTAGTCCAATTCTGCCATCCTGATGATCCTTTTGTGGATCAGAGTCCACAGAGCTATTTGCAGTCGGTGAAGGAATTCAGACAAGTCTTCATTTTCCTTCTGCTTGAGGGCATGGAAGTGGGTCAAATGCACAATGGGGTCCTCCTTCTTGCTGTAGGTCCTAGTCAATGCACGTACCAGTTCTTGAGCCTCCGTGTCGGAGGGACCTTCGCGATACAACCACACGATGTTGGTGACCGGAGGCCGCAAACATTTTACGATCCGTTGTGTCTTTATCGCATCTGAACATGTCCACCCTGGCAGCACTTGTTCCGCGTGATCTCGCCAATCGTCGAACGTCTCTACACCCAATGGTGTGGGTCTTAATCCTGAGAAGGTTTTTAGGCGGCGTTACTGTTGACTGTGAGCTGACTGTGTGAGGGCCTCTACCAGTTGCGGCAGCATCACTCCTAAGGCTACACTCATAGTGCCGGAGACGGCAACGCGACGATAAGGCTACGGTTGCTGGAAAAATCAAATAGAGATGACTTCCAGTGATTGCAACCAAACCAATGCATTTGTTTTGCCGCGACGTCACTGTCACTATAAGCGCAGCCTAAGTTGGAAGTTCCCGGAGACATGTGGCTATAAACTCGGCTCTGACTAGGAGTTGGGGCAGGGTTAATCTGATACTGTCTGATGGTAGGTGTCTTGGGTATCACACTTGAGGGGATAGTGACCCTGGGTACAGGTAGGTCTGCTCGAACTGGGGTACTTGCTGCCATCCTTTCCCAGGACGTTAGGGGGAGGTGGATGCGTCAACATGAGAAAGGACCTCATCAGAGAGCTCTGAGATGGCCGGTCTAGCCTGGTGGGAACCTCAGAGGCAAGTATCGGAGTGAAGGTCCCTACGGAGGTTGGTAACTTATGGTATATCAGTGGGTGCCCTGTTGGCAGGGCCTCAGATGGGTTTAGGGCCTAAGGGGCTGTGTCCAAGCATATCTCATGTTCCGTGGCCGATAGTATGGCACTAGAACGGAAATCCACTTCCAAGTTTGCGGCCTAAGACCCTGACATTGGCCAGATCCGGGATATTTTTTGCGTGGTCACAGACAGCAGTTATTGATGTAAGTAGGGATACTCCTCCCACCACAACCACGTGGCGCGGGGACACGCGGTACTCTAGGGCCCAGTCATGGACCTGTTGCCCGGTGGGTGTGAACATGGCAGTCTGAAGGGTTTCACAAATTTAGACTACAGAGTAGGGCACCTCAGGTCTGATATCTCTGCAGCGCCTCCAATCGTATCATACTTTTCCTTCCCCCTGAGAGATGTGTGGCTATGGTGTGTGTGTATATGGTGCAATACCTGTGGTGCACAGGAGATCTGAGTCTCCGCTACTGGGAACCTGAGGTATACCTGAGTCGATGTTCGGTCGGTAGCGCCTCCACCTGTACAGAATTCTATGATGTAGAATAACCCTGCTACAGGACCCGCATACAAGAAAAACATACTTATGAAAGATAACAGTTTTACTGAATATAAATATCCTAGGATATATATATATTCTTGCTTTACTGTGGAGGGTTTTTGTCACTTTTTTTTATTCACCATAACTTAACTCAGTATGGTAAACCCCATCCTTTAGATTCTCTGCATACCCAGTTAACCAACCCCACACTGATGAGACCCATTAAGGTCGAAACAGCTCTCTGTGGGTGGGTTTTCTGGGTATGCACCTTAAACCTGGCTGTGCTCAAAGCTGTGACCATGCAGCAAGCTTAAGCCTATAGGGAACCATGTTAAAAATGTTTTTTGAAGCAAAAAGTGGCACTGTGTACTCATTTGCATGTCATTTCCAGTGGAAGTGCTGTGTGCTGGGTGATAATGGTGAAAGGCGGGGTTGCAGACCTGCCTAAGACATGCAGATGAGCATACAGTTGTATTTACATTTGTGTATATATATATATATATATATATATATATATATATATATATATATAATCAAAGGCTCCTTACCAGGCAGACCAGAGAATCTAGGGAATCCAAAGTAGGCACAGCAAGGAAGAGACAGCACACTTATTAGCAAGAAGAATTGTATTAGTAAAGCAGGCACAAAACACCAACGTTTCGGTCCTAAAAAACAGGACCTTTATCAAGGGAGTACTCTATATATAGTGACGTCTCAGTCCCAGCGTCGGATCTTTTGTCCAGATCAAAGGCAGGAAACACTGTATTACTCTAAGCAGGGGTTTATTTACAGGGTATAAAGCAGGTACAGGGTTAACTCATAACACAAAACGGAAATAAAAGACCTAACTCCTTCCAGGAGTACTGACTAATACTGCTTAGTCCCTAACTAGTCGTGGGAGAACTAAACTCTTTTCCCCACTTTACCCAGTATACCTGCAGCAGGTCTCCTTTCAGATCAGTCTACAGCAGCTTCTCTCACCTTTTTTGTATAACTCTCAACAGTGTGTGTCTGGCAGCATGGGGGGGGGGGAATCTCTGTATCACTTCCTGACGATACAGGCTAGGCTAATTAGCTCATTAACTCACAGCTGCACAGACCTGTCCAGAATAATTAACACTATGAGAGCTGTAAAGTCCCAAAACTGCCCCACTCTAGCCCGTAGAGTGCAGCGACGGCACCACATATCCCTCCCCCCAGCGAAACACAGTTGTATGAGCGGCCCGTGCACTATCCCGTGCACCAACATCTTTGTCAGAACTGTCTGACATCCACCGCTTCTTAAAGGTTTTGTTTCATTAGACCTTCTGCCGAGCAATAATAGAGCCCAGCGTAGTGTCCCACTCAGTCATCAGGGCTTGAGCTCTTTGCCTACACTGGCGACACACTTTATTCGAGCTCGGCTAGTCCCACGAATTCGGGTATACCCGGGTGTATTGAGGTTTGTGACTGTTTTCTGCCCGAGTGCATTGAGGTATTTTCAGGCAGGGATTGAAGCATTTTATTCCCGCTGGCTGCAATACTGCACAGTATATATATATATACTGCATTACAATTCATGAATTTATGCCATCTGGTAGACACGCGAAGCATTGCAGCCTATTAAATCCTAATCATTATCATTTAACAGATCAGCCGCCCGTCAGCCAGGCATGAACCCAGGCTGGGAAGGCAAACGCAACGGGGCTTGTCAGAGGTGAGGAGCGGCGCATTCCAGGTATCTGCCAGGTACATACTGGGTATTTGCTCGAATAGAGTGTGTCGGTGCAGTAGGTCACTCAGATGTTTCTCTGCCTTCTTGCGGCCAGCACGCTCAAACTCCAGGTCCTTCCTCAGGTCTTGAGCTGTCCTTCTATGCTTCTTTTCTGGCTCAAGGCAGCTGAATTCAATTCCTCTCAGGGCCTTCATCTCTTCCTGGTGCTTGCTCTGGGTTTGTGCGAGCGCATCCTTCAGATTTTGGATCTCTGTAGTTTTTGTCGCTAGGATTGCTGCTGCTTCTGTTTCCCATGCCTCTTTCTCCTGGGAGTACTGATTTTTTGTGATGGAGCAGGCTCTCTGTTTCTCCAGCTCTTTTTGCAGCTTGAGGTTGTCCTCCTTTATAGCTGTGAGTTGCTGAGACGTTTGATCAGTTATCTTCTTTAGCTCTAGAAGCTTTTTATCCAACTTCAGTTTTTCAGATTCCAAGGTTTGGACATTTTTAGTTTTTTCGTATTCCGCTTCCAGTGATGCTCTGGCAAGGCTCAGGGTGGCCTTCAGCTCATCATGCTGCTCAGCGGGGACCCACTGCGTACTCAGTCGCTTCTGTAGCACTTGCTGCTTTACTTTACCCAGCTCTGTTTTTAACGTGCAGACCTCTCGCTGAGAAGCTTCTTGCTTGGCAATGAGGCATTGAACGTCTTGTTGGGATGCCTCATAGAACTGTTTCCAGTCAACAGTCTTTTGGTCTGTCTCACTTGGATTTCTGCTTATGGCGGTATCGGTACCCTTTGTCATGCCAAGGCTAGAAGTCATTCCTGTGACGATTGCGCCAAGCGCTCTGTGTTGTAGTCCACCTCTGGTCTTTTCTGATGCCACGGGGTAACCTTTCCCTGCAGCTGCTGTTGCACATGGAGGTTGTTCATTCTGCGGGGCCACATAGGAGTCCTCATCATCCTCTTCTGAACTGCAACTGTGCTGAACCGTAGAAACCCAGCGCGCATGATGCCCCACAGAAAAGTTACATTCCATTGGTTCTGTGTTCCGAGGGCAAACTGCGGCCACATGTCCAAGTTCATGGCATCTGTAGCACTCTATATACCTTCCAAAACGGAGTCGGCGTTTTGTCTCCAGTCTACTGGGAACAACGAGACCAGAGTCCCTCTTAGGTGCCTACTCCTTTACGCAATTCAGTGAGTCCTTGGGGATTCCTATTCGGTTGAACAGTCTTATCGGACCTCCTGGAGCGCAGGAAGCGAGAACCGGCGCACTCATCTGGACTTGAGTTCTTGGAAATCTCTTCAGCAGTCAAGTAACATTCGACTAAAGCGACCACCTGTTCGGCGTCTTTGGGGTCACTCTGGCTCACCCACTTCTGGATGGTGCGGGGGAGACCTCTCAGGAACTGGTCAATAACGACTCTTTCAACAACTGCAGCGATGGAATATACCTCAGGCTGGAGCCACTTCCTTGCAGAGTGTATAAGGTTATAGAGTTGAGAGCGGGGTGTCTTCTCTAAATCATAACGCCAGGAATGGAACCGTTGAGCCCGAACCGCGAGGGTGACCCCTAGTCGTGCCATAATCTACGCCTTCAGGGTGTCATAGTCTTTAGCTTGCTCGGGCTCTAAGTCATAATAGGCTTGTTGTGAGTCACCCACCAGGAAGGGAGCAATTATTCCCGCCCACTCCTCTGAGGGCCACCCTTCGCGTACTGCAGTGCGCTCGAAGATTGACAGGTACGCCTCAACGTCATCGTCCATCATCATTTTCTGAATGAGGTGTCTTTGTACCTGGTGAGCGACCTGTGGGGCCACTCTAGGCAGGGCGGTAATTTTCTCTCCCAACGCTCGGAGCTCCTGGTGTAGGCGAAGTTGCGCCTCGTTTTGCTCTTCTTTTAGCGTCTGATGTAGGGACAGCGCCATCTGCTGTACTAACGCCGCCGTGCTTTCAGTTTGTGACTTTGTCATCTGTAGTAAGCCCAAACTATAGGATTTTGCCATCTCCTCTTGGGTCTTTGCCAGTTGCTGCAAACCCTGCATTAAAATTGCAGAATTTTCCGTTTGCTTGTGCTGAAGCGAGGTCAGAAATGCCTCCATTTTCCCCTTTCACTGCCTTGTGGATTGCCCGCGTTAAACTCCACCAATTCTGAAGTCTCTGTTACGCCAGTGCTGCCCGCAGACCAGACCCGTCCCCTGAGCTGAAGAGGGAAGTGGTAATACACGCACTCGCAGCAAAGGGAGCGTGTCCGGAGTGTGGTATAAAGCATTGCCAGGCCAGGTGTAGTAAGGTAGACAATACTTGCCGGTACCGGTTGTAGAGATAGAGTGAAGAATGCCTTGCCGAAGTCAAGGAGTGGAGAGTGGAGATAGGTCGTAGTCCAAGCCATGTTCAAGGGGTTACCAGAGTGAGCGTTGTCCAAGGAGTGCCGAGATCGAGAGCCAGAGGGGGTAGTTGTACAAGCCGCGTCAGAACCTGTGAAAACACTGAGAGAATCCAGAAGTACTTCCATACAGAGACTATGTCGAGCAAAGACTGAGAGCAGAGAGGAGCTAGATAAAGCAGGAAGGTCCAATTAGGAACAGAGGCGGGACAGGAAGAGCTACAGGGAGACAATGCAGATTGGTGCAGGCATAACAGGCCAGGTGAGTCTTGTTAGTAACCCGAGTATGCTCGTGCAGTGTGCGGGGGTGGAGCCTGAGGTCCGGGGGACGGGAATAAGAGTGTGCAGACTGAGCGTGCTCCGTAACTCGTCTACGCGTGTGAACTGAGCCAGTGGATGGTGCAGGTGTGCGTGCAGGATGGCGTGGGCGCGCCTGGCGCTGAGCAGAGGAATCGCCGAGGGGAGTGATCCCGCGATGGCGGCAGGGGCGAGGAGCCGTGGAGGCCGGTAAGGCAGGATTGTTTTGTGTGTCCAGGGGCTCCCTGCGGGGAGGGAGTGCTCTGTGTGGGGAACGAGGAGAATGCCGATTCCTGACAGTACCCCCCTCTTCAGGAACGGCCTCAGGACGGTCCAAGAACTGTTTCTCTGGAAACTTTTTCCTGAAGGACTTAAGAAGGGCCGGGGCATGAATGTCCTTTGAAGGTACCCAGGATCTCTCTTCAGGGCCAAAGCCCTTCCACTGCACCAAGAACTGGAGCTAACCCCTGGATAGGCGAGAATCCAAAAGAGAGTGAATTTCGTATTCCTCGTTATTTTGGACATTAATGGGATCCGGTTTACGAGTCTGATCCGGAAAGAAGTGACTCGAGATAAATGGTTTTAAGAGGGACAAATGAAAGACATTGGGAATCTTCATAGTGGGTGGTAGTTGGAGCCGGAATACCACGGGATTGATTTGTTCACAAATAGGGAAGGGACCCAGGAACTTAGGTGCCAGTTTAGGAGATGGTACCTTGAGGTGGATATTCCTAGAGGAGAGCCATACCAAATCCCCTGGTTTATAACTGGGCGCCGAACGATGATGACGATCGGCCTGTAGTTTCGATCTGCGGGAGGAGTTGAGAAGGGTAGACTGAATCCTGGACCATGCGGTTTGGAGGGAAGAAATGCGTTCATCTATGGCTGGTACTCCAGAAGGGATGTTAGGGATGGGAAGACAGGGAGGGTGGAACCCATAATTTATAAAGAAGGGCGACTCCCGGGTGGACTAGTTTTTGGCAGAATTGACGGCATACTCTGCCCAAGAGAGGAGTTGAGCCCAATCATCCTGGAAATCGGATACAAAACATCTCAGGTACTTCTCCAGGGATTGATTGATTCTCTCCGTTTGTCCATTGGACTGAGGATGATAGGCAGAAGAGAAAGAAGAAGAGATGCCCAATCTCTTCGTGAAAGCTCTCCAAAATTTGGATACGAACTGAGAACCTCTGTCAGAAACAATGGACAAAGGGATCCCATGAATCCGGAAAATCTGCTCAGCAAGGGCGGGGGAGGTGGGTAATCCTTTAAGTGGAATGAAATGGGACATCTTCGAGAACCTGTCCACGACCACCAAGATAGTATTCATTCCTCTGGACCTGGGCAACTCCACGATGAAGTCCATTGAAATGTGGGACCAGGGGCGGTCGGGAACTGGAAGGGGTAACAGAAAACCCTGAGGCTTTTGACGGAGAGTCTTGCTTTGAGCGCACATGGGGCAGGCGCGGGTAAACTCCAGAATATCTTGAGACATCCTTGGCCACCAGAAATTCCGACGAATGAGATCAGTAGTCTTCTTAAAACCTGGATGACCTGCAGATTTAGAGGAGTGACCCCAAGACAGGACCTCTGGAACAAATTTGGAAGGTACGAAGAGTTTGTTGTCGGGAACCACCAAGTCCTTGGGAATGCGTCTCTGGGAGTGCAAAATCTTGTCAAGATTCTTGAAAGAAGATGTGGCGAGAATCCTCTCTTGTGGAAGGATAGTCTCCAAAGATTCCTCTGGCCTCTCTTCAGAAGAATGTATTTGGGAGAGTGCGTCTGCCTTTACGTTCTTGGTCCCGGGAATATAGGAAAGGTGAAAATCGAATCGAGAAAAAAAAAGGGCCCAACGAGCCTGTCGTGGACCAAAGCGTCGAGCGTTCTCTATGTAAAGAAGGTTCTTGTGGTCTGTGAGAATAGTAAACGGCTCTTTCGACCCCTCCAGCAGGTGTCTCCACTCTTGAAGAGCCATCTTCACGGCCAGAAGTTCCCTGTTACCCACGTCATAGTTCCTCTCGGCGGATGAGAATTTCTTGGAAAAATATGCAGAGGGATGTAACTTATCTTGGGGCGTGGGTCTCTGAGAAAGGACGGCACCAGCGCCGCAATCAGAAGCGTCGACCTCCAGGACGAAGGGAAGTTCAATGTTGGGATGACGGAGAATAGGTGCGGATATAAAGGCTTCCTTGAGTGTCTCGAAGGCGGAGATGGCCTCAGATGACCAATCAGAAGGGTCAGCTCCTTTTTTGGTGAGCGCAGTAAGGGGTGCCACAATGGTGGAAAAACTCCGTATAAACTTACGATAATAATTAGCGAACTATAAAAAACGTTGCATGGCCTTGAGAGAATTGGGTCTTGGCCATTCAGTGACTGCTTGAATTTTACCGGAGTCCATCATAAACCCCTCATCGGAAATGATGTACTCCAGGAACGGAGTAGAGGTCTGATGAAAGGTGCACTTCTCCAGTTTGGCGTATAAATGGTGTTGACGGAGACGGGAAAGGACGTAGGAGGTGTGGCGTATATGGTCCTGGAGATCTTTGGAAAAAATCAGGATATCATCCAAGTATACAATAACAAAAATATTGAGTACCTTACGAAAGACGTCGTTAATGAAATCCTTGAAGACAGCGGGAGCATTACATAAGCCGAAAGGCATTACCAGATATTCGTAGTGTCCACTACGCGTGTTGAAGGCCGTCTTCCATTCATCCCCCTTCCTTGGCCCCCTGTAATTTATCGAACAGTACGGTAATAAGGGGAAGGGGGTAACGATTTTTAATAGTTATGTGGTTCAAACCCCTGTAGTCGATGCAAGGCCTCAACGACCCGTCCTTTTTCTTGACGAAGAAAAACCCAGCCCCTGCTGGGGAATTGGAGTGACGAATAAAGCCTTTCTTGAGATTCTCCTGGATATATTCATCCATAGCGTGAGATTCTGGTAGCGGCAAGGGGTAGGTCTTGGACTTGGGTAGGGAGTTACCTGGAACTAGATCGATCGGACAATCGTAAGTTCTGTGTGGCGGCAAGAGATCTGACTGTACCTTATTAAAAACGTCCCGGAATTGATGGTAAATGGAAGGTAGAATAACTTCGGGAACAGAGGTATTGGCCAGCAGTTGATGAGCTTCGCCTGACCTCGGCCTCCAGGTAATGGGAGCAGAGGAAGTCCAGTCAATGAGAGGATTGTTTAGCTGTAGCCAAGGAAAACCAAGGTTGATGGGTATCCCAGGAGCGTGAATGGCATCGAGAACTAAGATCTCCTTGTGCAGATGTGAGGACAGAAGCAAGGGAGCCGTCTCTAAGGAGATGTGGGCCGGGGTAAGGGGACGTCTATCAATACCGACGAGTGCGATGGGAACCTTCTTCCTCACGAGTGGTATGCGGTTTACCCTGGCGAATTCTAGATCCACGAAGTTTCCTCCAGCTCCTGAGTCAATGAAAGCGGCAGTAGAAGTCTTGAACTTATCGCCTGAAAGGGAGACTGGAAATGTAAGTTTCTTAGGGAGTTCACCTTTAGAAAGGGGACGTGGAGACATTACACCAAGAGAGAGCCCCTCTGTACTCACTGGGTGTTCCCGTTTCCCGGATCCACTGGGGACACTCCCGAACCAGATGTTCCATGGATCCACAGTAGAAACACAATCCCCCGGCGTGGCGGAACTGCCGTATCGGTGTGCGGATGCGTTGTACTCCCAATTGCATTGGCTCAGGCAACTCCAGTGAAGGACGAAGAGATGTGGTAGCACTTGGGGGAGCAGGAGTGTTGCTGGGAGTACTGGAGAACGGAACTGGAAAGTTAGGGAAGCGAGTGCGCTGGCGCTCTGAGCGGCGTACCTGGATACGTTGATCCCTCGGACAGCCAAATCAATGAGGACTTCCAATTGATCCGGCCTGGATTGGCGAGAGAGTTCATCCTTGATGGGATCCGCCAGGCCCTGCCAGAATACGGAGATGAGAGCCTCTTGTCTCCAGTTAGTCTCGGCTGCTAGAGTCCGGAATTCCACAGCATACTGTGTCACCATTCGCCGTCCCTGAGTGATCTGGAGGAGAGAAACAGATGCCATCTCCCGACGAGCGGGAGAATCGAATACTCGTTGAAACTCGGCTTTAAATGCCGGGTAATCTTGGGTAAGATCAGAACGTCGCTCCAAAACTGGGGAAGCCCAAGCCAGGGCACTGCCAGTGAGAAGGTTATAAATGTAGGCTACCTTCTTGCGATCAGTATTGTAGAGATGGGGGCCTATTTCCAACTGCACCTCAGACTGGTTTAGGAAACCCCTACAATCTTGCGGTTCACCTGCATAAGGCTTGGGGGGAGGAATCCTTACATCTGAGCTGCTAACTGCGCTTGCAGAGTGGGGGCTTACATCTGGCGAGGTCGCGGTCGGTACATGGTCTGTGAGTACTGCGACTTGGCGTGCAAGTGCCACAATTTGATCCGCCATGGCCTGGTTTTGCTGAAGCAGATTGGAGAGAAACTGCTGAAGTTCGGTCTGGTCTGCATCTTGTGGGCTAGACATAATGTTAAGCCGGTGCTGCCCGCAGACCAGACCCGTCCCCTGAGCTAAAGGGGGAAGTGGTAATACACGCACCCGCAGCAAAGGGAGCGTGTCCGGAGTGTGGTATAAGGCGTTGCCAGGCCAGGTGTAGTAAGGTAGACAATACTTGCCGGTACCGGTTGTAGAGATAGAGTGAAGAATGTCTTGCCGAAGTCAGGGAGTGGAGAGTGGAGATAGGTCATAGTCCAAGCCGTGTTCAAGGGGTTACCAGAGTGAGCATTGTCCAAGGAGTGCCGAGATCGAGAGCCAGAGGGGGTAGTCGTACAAGCTGCGTCAGAACCTGTGAAAACACTGAGAGAATCCAGAAGTACTTCCATACAGAGACTATGTCGAGCACGGACTGAGAGCAGAGATGAGCTAGATAAAGCAGGAAGGTCCAATTAGGAACGGAGGCAGGACAGGAAGAGCTACAGGGAGACACTGCAGATTGGTGCAGGCATAAGAGGCTAGGTGAGTCTTGTTAGTAACCCGAGTATGCTCGTGCAGTGTGCAGGGATGGAGCCTGAGGTCCGGGGGATGGGAATAAGAGTGTGCAGAATGAGCGTGCTCCGTAACTCGTGTACGCGCGTGAACTGAGCCAGTGGATGGTGCAGGTGTGCGTGTAGGAGGGCGTGGGCGCGCCCGGCGCTGAGCAGAGGAATCGCCGAGGGGAGTGATCCCGCGACGGCGGCAGGGGCGAGGAGCCATGGAGGCCGGTAAGGCAGGATTGTTTTGTGTGTCCAGGGGCTCCCTGCGGGGAGGGAGTGCTCTGTGTGGGGAACGTGGAGAACGCCGATTCCTGACAGTCTCAGTCCCAGCGTCGGATCTTTTGTCCAGATCAAAGGCAGGAAACACAGTATTACTCTAAGCAGGAGTTTATTTACAGGGTATAAAGCAGGTACAGGGTTAACTCATAACACAAAACGGAAATAAAAGACCTAACTCCTTCCAGGAGTACTGACTAATACTGCTTAGTCCTTAACTAGTCGTTGGAGAACTAAACTCTTTTCCCCACTTTACCCAGTATACCTGCAGCAGGTCTCCTTTCAGACCCTCCCTCCTCTCTCCCTTTCTCCTGTGCCCTTTGGAATGCTCGCTCCCTCTCTAACAAGTTCCTCTCTGTGCATGACTTCTTTCTCTCTCACTCCCTGCTTCTTTTTGCTATAACTGAGACCTGGCTCACTCAGTCTGACTCTGCTCTGGAAGCTGCCCTCTCCTACGGTGGCCTTTCCTTCTCCCATACTCCGCGCACTGATGGCAGGGGTGGAGGCGTGGGACTCCTGCTCTCCTCTCTCTGTCGTTACCGAACCCTTCCTATTCCTCCCTCTCCTGCTTTTCCCTCCTTTGAGGCTCACACTGTCCAGATGTTCTCTCCTCTCCCTGTTCATGTGGTGGTCATCTATCGCCCACCTACCTCTACTCATCCCACTTCTGCCTTTCTCTCTCACTTTGAATCCTGGCTCTCTTTCTTCCTCTCCTCAGACTCCCCTGTTCTTCTCCTTGGGGACTTCAATTGCCACATTGATGACCCCTCTCTCCCTTGGGCTTCCCGCTTTCTTTCTCTAACCTCTTCTTTTGGCCTTCAACAGTGGACTGCAGCCAGCACCCACAAGGATGGCCACTACTTAGACCTGGTTTTCACTAAGAACTTCTCTCTCTCCGATTTCTCCATTTACCCTTTTCCTCTCTCTGACCATCATCTAATCTCATTCTCTCTATCTCGCTTCTCCCCTTCTCCACCTCCATCTACACCCCGGTTCTGCAGAAACCTGCGCTCTATTCACTTACCTGACTTTGAGTCCACTTTACACTCCTCCCTCTCCTCTCTCAGCTCTGCTACAGACCCCGACAACCTGGTCAGGAACTACAACTCTGTCTTGTCCTCCTCTCTTGATCTACATGCCCCACTTTCTCTCTGCCGCACTCGCCCTACTAACCCTAGACCCTGGCTTAATTCCCACACACGCATGCTGCGTTCCTCCACTCGTTCCTCTGAACGCCTCTGGAGGAAGTCTCACACTCTCGCAGACTTCCTTCACTACAAATTTATGCTATCCTGTTTCAACTCTGCCCTCTCGCAAGCTAAACAAGCCTACTTTTCTGCACTAATCAACATGCACAAGTCTAACCCACGCCGACTGTTCTCTGTCTTTGATACTCTACTCAAACCACCCTCAGCTGCCTCTCCTTCCTCCATCTCCGCTCAGGACTTTGCTGACTATTTTAAGGAAAAGGTGGAATCCATACGTCAGAACATCCCCTCTGTTTCTTCTTCCCATCCTACACTTCTTCCTAACTCTCCTCCTGCCTTCCTTGACTCTTTTTCCACTGTCTCAGAGGAGGATGTGTTGCTGTTGATCGCCACTTCTCCCTCTACCACTTGCCCTCTTGACCCCATTCCCTACCATATCCTAAAACCTCTTGCTCCTACTATAATCCCTACGCTCACACACATTTTTAACTCCTCCCTCTGCTCTGGAACCTTTCCATCCTCCTTCAAACATGCAACAGTCATACCATTACTCAAAACAGCAAGCTTGACCCTACCTGTCTTTCTAACTATCGACCTGTCTCCCTCCTGCCTTTTGCCTCAAAACTCCTTGAACGTCTTTTATTCTCTCACTTGCTCCATTTTCTCATTACCTATTCTCTCCTAGACCCTCTACAATCTGGCTTCCGCACTACTCACTCCACGGAAACAGCCCTCACTAAAATAACTGACGACCTCCATGCTGCCAAAGACAGAGGTCATTACACTCTGCTCATATTACTCGACCTCTCTGCAGCATTTGACACCATGGACCACCCTCTTCTCCTTCACATTCTCCATACTCTTGGTATTCGGAACAAAGCTCTATCCTGGATCTCATCCTACCTCTCCCATTGTACTTTCAGTGTCTCTTCTGCAAACACCTCCTCCTCCTCTATTGATCTCTCTGTGGGGGTACCCCAAGGCTCTGTCCTGGGACCTCTTCTCTTTTCTCTGTACACACTCTCTCTAGGTGACCTAATAACATCTTTTGGGTTTAAATATCACCTCTATGCTGACGACACACAAATATACTTTTCAACACCTGACCTTACACCTGCTTTACAGACCAAAGTTTCTGAATGTCTCTCTGCTATATCATCCTGGATGGCCCTCCATTGCCTTAAACTAAACATGGCTAAAACAAAGCTCCGCATACTTCCTCCCAAACCTGGCCCTACTACCTCCTTCCACATTACTGTTGGAACTACGATCATCCACCCAGTAGCCCAAGCACGCTGCCTAGGGGTCACACTCGACTCCTCTCTCACATTCGCCCCTCACATTCAAAACATTTCTAAAACTTGTCGCTTTTTCCTCCGCAATATAACAAAGATACGCCCTTTCCTCTGTTGCTCGACTGCTAAAACTCTGACTCAGGCCCTCATTCTCTCCCATCTTGATTACTGTAACCTCCTGCTGTCCGGCCTTCCTGCCTCTCACCTGTCTCCCCTACAATCTATCCTAAATGCTGCTGCCAGAATCACTCTACTCTTTCCTAGATCTGTCTCAGCATCTCAACTCCTGAAATCCCTCTCCTGGCTTCCAATCAAATCCCGCATCTCACACTCCATTCTTCTCCTCACTTTTAAAGCTTTACACTCTTCTGCCCCTCCTTACATCTCAGCCCTAATTTCTCGCTATGCACCATCCTGACTCTTGCGTTCTTCTCAAGGATGTCTTCTTTCTACCCCCTTTTTATCTAAAGCCCTCTCCCGCCTTAAACCTTTTTCACTGACTGCCCCACACCTCTGGAATGCCCTTCCCCTCAGTACCCTCTCTATCCACCTTTAAGACCCACCTTAAGACACACTTGCTTAAAGAAGCATACGAATAGCACTGTGAACATTCTGAACACATGATACATAAAGCTTGGCCCCCTGCAGACGCACTTACCAGAACTCCCTCCTGTCTCTGTACGTTCTCCCTACTTACCAATTAGATTGTAAGCTCCTCGGGGCAGGGACTCCTCTTCCTTAATGTTATGTTTGTCTAAAGCACTTATTCCCATGATCTGTTATTTATATTATCTGTTATTTATTCGATTACCATATGTATTACTACTGTGAAGCGCTATGTACATTAATGGCGCTATATAAATAAAGACATACAATACAATACAATCAGTTTACAGCAGCTTCTCTCACCATGTCTGTATAACTCTCAACAGTGTGTGTCTGGCAGCATGGGAGGGTGGAATCTCTGTATCACTTCCTGACTATACAGGCTAGGCTAATTAGCTCATTAACTCACAGCTGCACAGACCTGTCCAGAATAATTAACACTATGAGAGCTGTAAAGTCCCACAACTGCTCCACTCTAGCCCCTAGAGGGCAGCGACGGCACCACATATCCCTCCCCCCAGCGAAACACAGTCGTGTGAGCAGCCCGTGAACTATCCCGTGCACAAACATCTTTGTCAGACCTGTCTGACATCCACCGCAGTTCCTAAATGTTTCATACAATGTTTTTGTTCAACCCCTTGAATTAAAGCTTAAAGTCTGCACTTCTATACAGTAGCATCTTGGTTGTTTCATTTCAAATCCATTGTGGTGGCGTATAGAGCCAAAATTATGAAAATTGTGTCACTGTCCAATTATTTCTGGACCTAACACTGTATGTATATATATATATATATACATATATATATATACATATATATATATATATATGTATATATATATATATATACCACGACAATTAAGGTTATGGTGGGTAGAAAAAGTGACTAAAACCCTCCACAGTAAAGCATAAAGCAACTGTAAATATTCCTGTATATTCATTTGCATGTCTTAGACAGGTCTGCGACCCTGTCCTTCACCATTATCACCCATATATATAACAAACAGAGGAAAAAAGCAGCGCCTCTGCTAATGGTTAAATAGTTAAATGTAATATAATAAATATAATATATAATAAACCGGCTGTGATTAATAATAAGGATCTACACTTTATACACTAATAATAGTGAAGTACTAAATAATTCTAGCACAAATAATAATAAAACCTATAACCATAAAGATAAATGCAGAGATATTGCAAATATACAAATTTAAAAAAGAGAAAAAAAGAGTGTAAAAAACAGTCCTCAGAATGTCCAATATTGATGTGGGTTCTGGTATGAAGGGTCTCCTGCTGCTCTCAAATGGACAAACCACGTCCACAGGGAATCTAATAGAAAAAAGGGGAGAGAGTGAGCGCACACCCATAGCGTAAAATAGTAAATTTAATGAGGGGAGGGGAGGAAGGGGTTAAGGTCAGGGAGCGTCATCACGTCAGACGCATTGACACTGACGTCATCACCGCGCGCCGGAACAGACTGATCCGCGCGACTGCTGCAGAGGCTTGAAGTACAAGGAGCCATCTTTCCAGGACTCTAACACGGCTACATTGAAGACTACCTGCCCTGGACACTTGTTGGGATATTGATCCAGCTACTGCTAGACCGGGATTGCCCCAAGATACTGCAGAAACAAACCGGATGGTGGTGATTATATCACACAATGCTTGATTTTATTGCATTTTTGAAAGCGCATTTCTTAACCCCTTCCTCCCCCTCCCCTCATTAAATTTACTATTTTACGCTATGGGTGTGCGCTCTCTCTCCCCCTTTTTTTTATATATATATATATATATATATATATATATATATATATATATATATATATGTATATATATATGTATATATATATGTATGTACAGTGTTCGACAAACCTATACATTTGCTCGCCCCGGGCGAGTGGATTTAACCCCAGGGCGAGTAAATATTGGCCCAAGCAGCACACGTTTGGTACTAGGTGGCGAGTAGATTTTTTTGTGTGGCGAGTAGATTTTTGGGTGATTTGTCAACCACTGTGTATGTATATATATATATATATATGTATGTATGTATGTATGTATGTATGTATGTATGTATGTATGTATGTATGTATATATATATATATATATATATATATATATATATATATATATATATATATATATATATATACACAGTGTTAGGTCCAGAAATAATTGGACAGTGACACAATTTTCATAATTTTGGCTCTATACGCCACCACAATGGATTTGAAATGAAACAACCAAGATGCAATAGAAGTGCAGACTTTCAGCTTTAATTCAAGGGGTTGAACAAAAACATTGTATGAAACGTTTAGGAACTGCAACCATTTTCATACACAGTCCCCTTATTTCAGGGGCTCAAATGTAATTGGATAAATTAACACAATCATAAATAAAATGTTCATTTTTAATACTTTGTCGAGAATCTTTTGCAGGCAATGACTGTTTGAAGTCTGGAACGCGTGGACATCACCAAACGCTGGGTTTCCTCCTTTGTGATGCTTTGCCAGGCCTTTACTGCAGCTGTCTTCAGTTGTTGTTTGTTTGTGGGTCTTTCTGCCTTAAGTTTTGTCTTCAGCAAGTGAAATGCATTCTCGATCGATCTGCTATTGCAGAATATTCCCCTTCTTCCTGGGTTGCTTTCGCAGTATGTTTTTTCTGTCATGTCCATCTGTAAAGTGAAGCGCCGTCCAATCAACTTCGCTGAATTTGGCTGAATCTGAGCAGACAATATATCCCTATACCAGTGTTTCCCAATTAAATTTAGTAGTGGGAACCCTTTTATATTTTGTAAAACAGAATGGAAGCCCTTAAATATTTTTAGCGTAGCACATGAAAAAAAAGGTGCCGCCTGCGAAAAAATTTTTTGGTTAAAGATAATTTTTAAAAGATCCCCACCGCCCCAATACATTTTTAAAAGACCCCCACCACCCCAATAATTTTTTAAAAGACCCCCACCGCCCCAATACATTTTTAAAAGATCCCAAATGTCCCAATACGTTTTTAAAAGACCCCCACTGCCCCAGTACATTTTTAAAATACATATCTCCCCCAGCACTCCTCATCATAATCCTATTTCTCCCCTGCACCCCTCATCATCTTCATATACCCCCCTGCATCTCACCCCCCCCACTCTCCGCCAACATGGATCTCTCCACCCACCCTCCGCCAACATGGATCTCCCCACCCACCCTCCGCCACCATGGCTCTCCCCACCCACCATCCACCACCATGGCTCTCCCCCCCTATATGCCTACATGGTATCCTGCCCTGCAGTTTCCAGCGGTGGGGGGGGGCGAAGGAGGTGGAGGCAGCAGGGCAAGAGGAGGCGGCGGCTGGGCAGGATGAGGAGGCAGCGGGCAGGAGACAGCAGCAGCGGGGCAAGAGGCAGCGGCAGTGGAGGAGGCAGTGGGGGGTGAGGAAGCGGCGG
Organism: Ascaphus truei; assembly: GCF_040206685.1. Taxonomy (NCBI): domain Eukaryota; kingdom Metazoa; phylum Chordata; class Amphibia; order Anura; family Ascaphidae; genus Ascaphus; species Ascaphus truei. The sequence goes on along the minus strand of NC_134485.1, from coordinate 156,438,051 downwards.
GGCAGGAGGCGGTGGCAGGGGGGGCTGAGGAAGCGGTGGGGTAGGAGGAGGAGGCGGCGAGGAGACGGCAGCATAGGAGGAGGAGGCGGCAATGGGGGAGCAAGAGGTGGTCAGGGCAGTCATAGCTGCACGCACGCATGCACACGCTCTAGCAGGCACCGGAAGTGCCGCACCGCTAGAGCACGATCTTGCAGTCCTGACCAGAGAGCGGGCTGGGGGGGGGGGGGAGGAGAGCCATGGTGGAACCCCTGGGACTACCCCATTTGGGAAACGCTGCCCTATACACTTCAGAATTCATCCGGCTGCTTCTGTCTTCTGTCACATCATTAATAAACACTAGTGTCCCAGTGCCATTGGAAGCAATGAATGCCCATGCCATCACCCTGCCTCCACCGTGTTTTACAGATGATGTGGTATGCTTCGGATCTTGAGTCGTTCCAAGCCTTCTCCATACTTTTTTCTTCCCATCATTCTGCTACAGGTTGATCTTAGTTTCATCTGTTCAAAGAATGCTGTTCCAGAACTGGGCTGGCTTTTTTTTAGATATTGTTTGGCAAAGTCTAATCTGGCCTTTCTATTCTTGAGGCTTATGAATGGTTTGCACCTTGTGGTGAACCCTCTGTATTTGCTCTCGTAAAGTCTTCTCTTTATGGTAGACTTGGATAATGATATGCCTACCTCCTGGAGAGTGTTCTTCACTTGGCAGGATGTTGTGAAGGGGTTTTTCTTTACCATGGAAAGGATCCTACGATCATCCACCACTGTTATCTTCCGTGGACGTCTAGGCCTTTTTGTGTTGCAGAGCTCACAGGTGCATTCTTTTTTTCTTAGAATGTACCAAACTGTTGATTTGGCCACTCCTAATGTTCCTGCTATCTCTTTGATGGATTTTCTTTTTTTTCTTGTAGCCTAAGTATGCACTGTTTCACTTGCATTGAGAGCTCCTTTGACCATATGTTGTAGGTTCACAGCAAAAGCTTCCACACCTGGAATCAACTCCAGACCTTTTACCTCCTTAATTGATGATGAAATAACAAAGGAATAGCCCACACCTGTCCATGAAACAGCTTTTGAGTCAATTGTCCAATTATATTTGGTCCCTTGAAAAAGAGGGGGCAACATATTAAAGAGATGTCATTCCTAAACCCTTCCTCCAATTTGGATGTGAATACCCTCAAATTAAAGCTGGTAGAATGCACTTTAAGCCCATATTAATTATTTAACTGTAACTTACTGTAAATTTCTTTTGGTACACAGCCGAAATAACAAAACTTGTTTCAGTGTCCAATTTATTTCCGGACACTGATACTACTGTACCACCAACCAGGACACTCACAGCCGTACCCTACAATGCTCCGCTCCTACACCCAAGGTGTGTGTGACAGCGCTGCCCCACTATAGTGTTTGAGTTGGTGCCCTGATGCAATGGGTACCTGCCAGGTGATGCCACACCCGGGTGCGCTGATGCCACGATGCTGAGATCCACAGATACACTGGCGACACACTTTATTCGAGCTCGGCTAGTCCCACGAATTCGGGTATACCCGGGTGTATTGAGGTTTGTGACTGTTTTCTGCCCGAGTGCATTGAGTTATTTTCCAAGCAGGGATTGAAGCATTTTATTCCTGCTGGCTTCAATTCTGCACAGTATATATATATATACTGCATTACAATTCATGAATTTATGCCATCTGGTAGACACGCGAAGCATTGCAGCCTATTAAATCCTAATCATTATCATTTAACAGATCAGCCGCCCATCAGCCAGGCATGAACCCAGGCTGGGAAGGCAAATGCAACGGGGCTTGTCAGAGGTGAGGAGCGGCGCATTCCAGGTATCTGCCAGGTACATACCGGGTATTTGCTCGAATAAAGTGTGTCGGTGCAGTACAATGATGATACTGCGAAGCCTCTGCCTTTACGTTGGGTGGGTCCCTCGTGGATTGTACCACCATAACAATGTCTTTATTAATGTAGGGCGATCTGTGTTCTGGACCACAGGCCACAGCCACGGTGTGGTGTCTCTCCTGTGTCCTTAATACTAGTATTGCTAAGTAGGACAGGGTCCCAATCTGAGGGGCAAGTCCCTATCGCAGCCACAAACTATGTGGGAGTCGGGGCCTAGCTGGGGCATAATAGAGGGTATCTGGCCTAGTGCAGATCCCACTGACATCTGAACATATAACTTACTCCTTCCTTGTTTCAGCTCCAACTGCCACTCTCCTAACTGTCAGCTCAAACTTCAAGAACACCCAAAGGTCCAACCTCCCCTCAGGAGATTCTAGTAGCCCTATTGGCTGTACTGTGTCGTGTGTTGTGCAGCCCCTGGGGCTGCTGGAACCTTTGCATGCACAAACTTTTCTGCGCATGCGAGCGCACAAACAAAATGGTGGTGCCCTTACCGGCTACCAGCCTGCAGCGGAGGTGAGGAGAGCTAAAGGGATGACCGGGCTACACAAAGAAAAAGCACTGTATGCTGCATGCACATGATCAATACTTACCTAACTATACACATACGTACATGTATAACCAATGAATGTGTACTAACAATTGATAAATAAACCTTAACGCTGAATAATATTTTATGCTATTATAAAATTCATATAATAGATGTCAGCATTTATTTTTGAGCCTCATTGAATTCTACATGTTTTATTGTTGAGACTGGTATATACATATATATTTAATTTCTCAAAAAAATGTATCATTCAAAAATTTAACTATATGTCCTATACAATCCAAAGGGGACACCTAAATTCTGCTTAGAGTCTACTTTAGCTTGCAATGGGGAGCTATCAAGAACGTGCCATAGCGTACTTTATCTTCAGATCACCTAATATTAGTAGACAAGTGCTGTATGGTCCTCTATTCCCCCCTCCCATGATTTGATCAGTGTTTAAATTAGAGCTGCTAGTGCTTATAACTCAAGTACTCCTATATACTGCTATCATGCACAGCTGATTATACAGGTGTAGCCATGCCACCTGTGGCTACTAATCTACCCTTGTAGTGGCAGTAACATCTGGTAAGAACAGGCCTTGCTAGCAGTTAAGATGGGTTTTCCCCACTCCATGGTGTTGTATTTGAATGACAGTGGGAGGCAGTGACCACAGCCCTGAACATATCCAATCATGGCATAGACCTGGTGCCCTGCTCCTGGCTGTACTTAAACGCAGTACCGCCCTAAATTTAGCAGTGCCTATACCTACTTGAGAGGGGCAGGTCACACAGCCAAGAGCCTGATATAGGGGCAGGGAAGAGCTGGGACTGCTGTGGGTGCCCTTGGCTTGTAGTGAAGGTCCAGGGACCATTCTTCAGTGAGTAGCTGACAGTTGCTTTATTGGAAAGAACCCTGCCGGGAACTGTGCTGCACAGAGAGAGACAATAAACCGTTCCTGTTATTATACCTCCGGTCTGGTGTGTGATCTTACTGGGGGGAGAGGTAATCGGTTCTACCGTGAGATATCATCTTCATTTCCCTGGAGCCTTCGGCAGTTGGAGGCGCTGCACTGCTAAAGATTTGCGGGTAATGTACCCCAGAAACCTGATCCTGTGTCCCCACTTCCATCGGCGGACGACTCAGCCCTCCTGTTTACCAGCAGGTATCATGCATGACAGATGTAGTAATGGCCAAATCTCCCACAGGGTGGGAGAAATACTGATACATAAGAGCACCTGTACTAGCTACCCCAACAGGGGCTGTTCATTATTGCTCTACTTGTAAATATTGTTTTACCTTTTCGGCTAGTCCAATCTACAGTACCAGGCAACTTCTGGGATAGCAGTCGTTTCTCCACTTTTACAGGACTGCTTTATATATCTTTATATATACTTAACATCGCAAGTGCTGGTGTGCCTATACTTGGACATATATATATATATAATATATTGCCCTTGGTGTAATGTCAGTTTTAACCCGTGTCACTTTTTGTAGATATACCTGTGTTATGTGAATCATTTTTAATTTTATTAGTGGGACATTATTTTATTTATACCTAATAAAAGTGAATTATTAATTATTACAACTATTCTATTCCTACTGATCTTGTGAGTGCAGTATACAGTGCTTTTTCTTTCCTGTTCTCTCCTGTTTTGCACCACATTGACCATTATTTGAAAACCAAAGCTGCACAAGGAGTGTTCTTTTGCTAACATATGAATGTATGTAGTAATGTGGGGTTTTTATGTGTATTTGTGAGGAATTATGAAGTTATAAAATGTTTATACTTTGCAGTAAGAATGGAGCTTACATACATTTTTTCTGTTACTGTTACTGAGTGTCTGTCACTTAGCTTTTTTTGTAAGCTATTTATTTCTTATTTGTTGATTTATGCTTCTTCTTTGAATGGTAGTAGCATCCCTTTTTTAGGGTAGTGCAGTGATTTCATTTCGGTAGAAGGATTTTCTGTGTTTTGTTCTGCTTAGCCATAAATATAGCCCTGGGTAGTGGCAAATTAATACTACAGTATGCCTATGAAATATACCAACATTACAGTGCCTAAACGCAGTACAACCCATTCGCGAGTAAATAGCACTTGAAAGTTAAGAAACAGTACAACACGCCATATTAATTTCTAAACTTGCTGTCAAGAACTTGCTTAAAAATGTCTGTTTGACATTCAGATCATTGGATGCCAGGATAAAATAGCTTGATTTATAATAATTTGGTAATTTATCAAATTATTTCTAGAGTGAAACCTTTGAAAGTGTTCGTGCAGAATTATCTTGCCTGATTATTTCAAAATGGTAATAACCGGTTTCCTGCTGCCGACTAAGTTACAGCTTCTTTGGCTTTAACTCCTTAATATCCGAGACTTGGGTTTGTGGTATGATTTTACACCTGCTCTTACCTGACTTAAGAGGTGTCATGCGTGGTTGCAATGGGAATGGATTATATCGGGGGCTGGGTAATCATTCTAATTTTGTCATAACAAACATGTGGCAAATAAAAGGATTACTTTTACAGTTAATCCATTCTTGCAATGCAACCAGGCTGGGGAACGCAATGTAACTAATAAAATGTCAGATATGACTCCGGAGACACAGAAGTACATAAATTAAAGTGTTCTTATGTGACTCATGGACATCTGTGCATGGATGAAGTTTGTGTACAAGAGCATGCTCCTCATTTCTTAGATCACTCTGACTGCTGCCCCTCCAGGGTCTGATGCCTTCGGGTAAATACCAAGTTTCCATATGCCGTTAGACAGCTCTGAATCCTTAGCGATAGCACATCAGGTAACTCCACTCGTGTGCTGGAAGGCAATCTCCTACATGATTTGCCCTAGTAAATCCCAGATCATGGGATATCAATCTTGTTTTCTCCAAGCACCCCTTCCCTTTTAAGGGATGCGATTGAGGGAGTCATTATCTCTTATTAAAGATCCACTGCCATGGAAACCTGTTCAGGCATGCCAAGGAAACACGCCGCAAGCATTTCACTAGTTGCCTAGTTGATTTGTCTGAATAAAAATTGTATCTCCATCGGCTCTTTATTAGTTAATCATACCCGATGGTTATCTAAGCCTTCAGTGTCTAAGGGGTCAGTTGAAGGGGAATTCCTCAAGCTTAAACCTTACTTAAAGCAGCAATTCCATCTAACTACTGCTCTTTTTTTTATTACAGCAATGGAAACTACGGTGCTCTTCCAGAGATGAACCACAGGGTTGTTAGCTCTAGGGACCTCCTGGTTCCTCAGCTACTTACCTGTGAAGTTACCAGTTACTGATTTCTCCAGGGAGTTTACAGTATATGGCAGTCTAATAGGAAGCCTCAACAGATGATGATGCGGCTTCCTTTTGGCCCAATATTTGTCCAAATATGGTAGGAAAGTGGGGGTATATACAAAAAAAATGAGCAGCCGGGATTACTGCTTTACTATTGTATATACAGTTTTTTTTACACCTTTTAAATTTCTAGTCAGCATCTGTACGAAAATCACATCATTCCCAGATGTGTCCCTCACTGAAAATGAACATGTTTCAAATAATGCATTATTGACTATGCCCATACAAGTATCTAATAAATGGAATACCAAAAGTTGTGGAGTGTCCGCAATTATTATATCCGCTATCCCAGAAATAATTACTCTAATGAAGAACATTATTTTGCTAGTTATTATTCTAAATGATAGAACAGCCATTATAATTGGTACCATGCAAAATCAACATGGCAGCAATTGCGTAAGCATTGTATCCACTTTATATCATATTTTTACTAAGCGCAATGGGCTATATTGATTAAGGCTAAGGCCCTGCTGAACACGCCGGCACACCCACCTCGCATCCTGGCGGCGTGTGCACGGCACTTGACCATGATCTGCGGTCTGCAGGTACCTTTTTTTGTGCGGTGGCGTGGCTAAAAATGGCTCGGAGGCGTGGCCATTAACTTTTGCAGAACGTGCAGAAATGCTGCTTGGCTTTAACAACAAAAAAGTTTAATTTATCAATACAAAAGTCCAACACGAGTTCTGAATATTTCCCTTGCAGAGATAGAGCCGCGCAGAGCATCGCCTGATCCCTGTAGAATTTAATTAATTTATTTATTTATAAAAATGTTTTACCAGGAAGTAATACATTGAGAGTTACCTCTCGTTTTCAAGTATGTCCTGGGCATAGTTAATATGACAAATACTACATGGTTACAAATACAGTTACATAAATGAACAGGGTATACATTATATACAATACATTGCATGCACAGTTAGAGAAGATGTATATTATAGGCTTATGTAACAGTTACAGACCAGATTAAAATATGAGACAGCCTTAGTTTTGAAAGAACGTAAACTGGTGGTGGATGTGAGAGTCTCCGGTAGGTTGTTCCAGTTTTGGGGTGCACGGTAAGAGAAGGAGGAGCGGCTGGATACTTTGTTGAGCCTTGGGACCATGAACAGTCTTTTGGAGTCTGATCTCAGATGATAAGTGCTGCATATGGTAGGGGTGAGGAGCTTGTTCAGATAGGTGGGTAGCTTGCCCAGAAAGTTTTTGAAGGCAAGACAGGAAAGGTGAACTTTGCGCCTAGACTCGAGTGATGACCAATCTAGTTCTTTTAGCATTCGCAGTGATGTGTGTTATAGTTGCATTGGAGAACAAAATGACAAATTGAATTGTAGTGGGTGTCAAGTTTGCTAAGGTGGGATTAAGTTGCCGAGCCATATACTATGTCTCCATAGTCAATAATTGGTATTAGCATCTGCTGTGCGATACGTTTTCTGACCAGGAGACTTAGGGAGGATTTGTTCCTGTAAAGTACACCTAGTTTGGAATAGGTTTTGGTTGTCAGGGTATCAATGTGCATCCCGAATTTTAAATGGGGGTCATGCCATATGCCCAGGTATTTAAAACTAGTAACAGGAGTTAGGGTGGTGTTAGTGTTGGTTCTAATGTGGAGCTCAGTCGCTGGAAGCTTTAAAAATTTAGTCTTGGTCCCAAATACCATTGTTACAGTCTTGTCAGTGTTTAAAAACAGTTTGTTTTGGGAAATCCAGTTTTCGAGTCTCAAAAAGTCAGACTGAAGTATGTGTTGAAGGTCAGAAAGGCTATGGCTGTGTGCATATAGGATTGTGTGATCTGCATACATGTGTATTGAGGCTTCCTTACAAGCTGTGGGGAGATCATTGATGAACACTGAGAAGAGTAAGGGCCCCAGAACAGAGCCTTGCGGGACGCCACAGGTGATATCCAGTGGGTTAGAGTTAGAGCCAGAGATGGACACATGTTGGGATTTACCTGATAGGTAGGACTAAAACCAGTTTAAAGCATGCTTCCCTATTTCAGAGCTCTGGAGTTTGTTAAGCAGGATAGCATGATCAACAGTATCAAAAGCCTTTGCAAAATCTAGGAATACTGCACCAGAGAGTTGACCCCGTTCCATTCCACACTGGATTTCATTGCAAACTTTTAGCAGGGTAGTTACGGTAGAGTGTTTGGGGCGAAAGCCAGATTGGAATTAGCTAGGGAAATTTGTCTTGTTATAGTAATCGCTTAATTGGGAGTGGACACATTTTTCCATGACTTTGGATAGGATTGGGAGAAGGGAGATTGGCCTGTAGTTTGAGACAGTGTTTTTAACCCCACTTTTGAAGATTGGGACAACTCTGGCAGCTTTCCAGGTCTTAGGGATATGGCCTGCAGACAGGATAGAGTTGACTATGGAAGCAATTGGTTTGGCAATTGCTGGGGCGCCAAGTCTTAGGGACCTAGATTGTAGTAAGTCAGGTCCACATTGTCTGCTTAGTTTTAATTTGAGAAGCGCTTGTGTAATCTCCTCTTCGGATACTGGGCCAAATTGAAATTTGTGGGCAGTGTTGGGAGGGGGTGGGGTTATAGGGGTACTCCCAGGATGAGATTCAGGTTTGTGTTTTGGGCTGCGTTTCGCTAATAAGTTAGTAGCACACCCCACAAAGTAATCATTGAATGCATTTGCAGTGTCGGTGGGGTTTGTCAGAGTAATATCGCCCTTAGTGATGTTACTTGGCTGTTGATGGTTAGAAGGCTGGAATATGTTGTTGATAACCTTCCAGAAGTTAGCTGGGTTTGATGTGTTCTGGTGGAGATTTTCAGAGTAATATTGTGCTTTTGCATGCCTTGTTTGCCTTGTGCACATGTTCCGCATGCATCTGTAGTGATTGAGATCCTTGGTATTGCCAGTTACTTTGTGGCTTTTCCACAAGGCATCCCTGAACTGTTAGAGTGCTATAAGGTCAGGTGTAACCCATGGAAGGTGGGCACCCCGTACCCTTATTCTGCGTAGTGGAGCATGGGTATCACAGAGTTTTAAGAACTCGGATTGGAAATATTCAAGCACAGAATCAGGGTCAGGAATTAAATTGATTCTGTGCCAAGGGCAGTTGGTAAGGTCAGCCAGAAACTGTTGTGGGTTAAAGTTTCTGAATGTTCTAGTGAGGAGAACTTTAGGGCTTGATTGGGGCGGTTTAATTTTCCTTACACAGTACACTATTGCATGGTCACTGAAGGGGCGGTAGATGCCAGCTAGCAAGATGGGCTTAGAAAAGGGGAGGCAGATTCTGCCAACTAGGATTTCAAAAGAGGTTGGGCTTGGGGGGCAATTTAACAGTGTAAATTGTAATGTGTCTGCAATATAAAATAACACCCCTCCTCCTCTCTTTGACCTATCTCTCCTAAAAAGGGAGTATCCCTGAATGGCAATATGTGCATCATGAGTTTTAGGGGTTAGCCATGTTTCTGTAAGAACGATGGCTTTGGTTTATGCACAAGGCACCATGCTCTTAGTTCATCCAGTTTGGGCAGTAGACTCCGGATATTTATATGGGCGACAGATAGCCCTTTTTGGAATTTGAAGGGGGTATTCTTAGGGGTGTGGGACAGAGTTGAAGTGGGAGGGCCTGGGTTAGATTCAATATCACCTGCTAAAGAGAGTAATAGTATGAGTAGAAATTTGAGTAGTTGTTTGCAAGTTGTTACTTTATGATGTTTGCCATTTGAGTGTGCGGTGGTTGGTGTGCTGGTTTTCAGAGTTCTCCACCAACATTCAGTAGATAGTGGAAGGCTTTTGAGTAATCCAGGGTGTATGGTGATGTTGGGTGTGGGCCAGGAGGGAGGCGTATGTAGTGGATAGAGAGAATAACATTTCAATGGGGCCATGAGAAAGAACAAAGTGGAGATAAAAAGCAGGTTCATTATGCCAGAGGTAGGTAATGCTGCATGGAGCTGTTTTGATCCAAGTGTGTGTTTGCGCAGACTAAACAGCAGGAATCATAGTGTGGTCAGAATAGCTCACCGTTTGTTGCCATGTGAAGTAGAATGCAGTCCCCAGTCACCTCTAGTCTAACTATCTTCTCACTTAAAAGCTCAATTTAAATGCCTCACTAAAATGCCAATGCAGGTCCTGAAAATGCAGAGGGGGTATTGATTGTATACAGCTAAAGCAGTCACATGACCCTCCCCCTCCCCAATAAATCAGCTTGTTCCAGTTGGTCAATTAACAGCACAGAGTTAAGAGGGGGAAAAAAAAATAACAACATCTTTTGATATTAAAACATATTAACTTATATCAATGCCAAAGGCCGCTGAGTCAATCTTTTAAACAGGACTTGCACATCAGGGGGACATACTTATATCAATGCTAAAGGCCGCTGAGTCAATCTTTTAAACAGGACTTGCACATCAGGGGGACATACTTACATCAATGCTAAAGGCAGCTGAGTCAATCTTTTAAACAGGACTATTATTATTCTAATAATTATAATTATTCATATGGATGCCCTGCTGAGCGCTATGTGCTGCCTTGTGCTCCTGTAACCTTGCTTAGCAACTCCTAATCAAATGACTAAAGCCGGGGTCCCGCTCCTTCCAAAGGCGCGCGTGGCCGCGTGCGCGTCACTCACCGGACATGAGTTCCTCCAGAGCCGGCCCCAGTCCCCCCTCCCTGCAAGGCTCGCTGTGGACTGCAACGCGTCAGCCAGCAGGGGATACACGAGGATCGTGATCCCAAGCGGCGCCGCGTCACGTGGTGCGGCAGGGAGCCAATGAGGGGGCAAGAGGGATTAGGGAAGCTCCGGTGCCCGTTTCAGGCTGCGAGTGCTGGGGAGTTTGCGGCCAGCTCTGGCTGCTGAGCTCGTCTTCTTCCTGGGGAGGAGAGGCGGCAGCAGCAGCAGATTGGGGGGGCGTCTGTGCAAAAACATGACAGCTCCGGCTGGAATCCTGTCTGCTGCCGTTTTGGCCTTGCCGTGCCCCCCATCCCTCCAGCACCAAAAACCGGCTCACCCAGTGCTGGGCTGCTGTCCCCGCCACACACCCCAGTGCTCAGTACCCATGGGGGGATGGATGGACTGACGGGGAAGGGGGGAACAGCACGGAGAGCCCTCTGCTCGAACCACGCCACCCCCCCTCAAACTACACCCCCCCTCTCTGGCTCCCGCTCCCTACAGACCGCAGGTAGCAGTCAATTGCCTGTCAGCACGCTGCCTGCATGTAGTGCGGGCGTGCTGACTGAGGGAGCGGAGCCTTAGACTAATGCAGGTCAGTGTATTGAGTGGCTCCTTAGCTGCCCTTGTGTGTTTGTGTATCCACGCCTCTCCCCTGTTTATGTCAAGCTGCCGGCGATCTCCCCTCTTCATTGGCTCCCTGGCGCACCACGTGATGCATTGCCGCACAGAAACAGCACGGGAACACCATCCTGTTGTAGCCCCTGCTGGCTGACGTGTCACAGTACGCAGTGAGCCAGGGAGTGAGGAGGCACTGGGGACAGCCACGAAGAAGGTCAGGGGCTGGAGGGAGGTGCGCATGCAGTCACGTGCGCTGCCGGCTGCAGTTGGGACTCAGCCTAAGACATGCTGCACATAAGATACCCTACTGCCCAATTTAAGTGAAGGAGCCATAAAAGGACATATTTACTAAGCAGTGATACTCTACAAGACACAGTTCATTCCAAAAGACACCTTGCAGGCCAGTCTCTTGAATTAGCCGTAAAGGGTCATACATGTTTATAGCGCAAGAAGTGCACAGAATTAGCCAGAGATGAGCTAGATTGCAACTTTACTACAGCTGCAGCAGCCGTAATTTTAAAACTTTGCCCGGTACACCGCTCAGAATACCCCAGTCATGGCGCGTGATATTTTCAACCGTTCCGCCATTGACTCGAGTCTGTATCGGGTGCTGAAAATTGCCGAAAATTGCATTTTAGCGTTGTCTGCAATACTGTCTAGAAACTGAAGTTGGCAATCGCAGGTTTTTGTCTTAAAAATCTATTAGCAATTCAACCTACTGTACAAAGTACAGCCATACGTACAGTTCTGCAAGTCTGTGTAACGCGTAGCTCACCACAAACGAGGTGTGACCACGGGGCTGAGGTAGGGAATTGTATAGAACGCCAACCACAACCACAAGGATACGTCTAGAGTGTAGGATAGTTGTGCAGGCCGGACCTGGGTAACAGAAAACAGTGTAAGTGAGGTACTTGCCGGGTCTTGAGTATAGAGCAGCGGATCGTTGGGGTACGTAGCCAAAGTCAGGGTTGGAGAGCATAGAGTAGTCGTAGAGCCAAGCAAGGGTCAGTGCAGGAGAAGGCAGCATAGTCGTGGTTCCAAAGCCAGGGTCAGTGCAACAGAGAGTAGAGTAGTTGCCCAAAGCCAAGGTCAGTGCAGGAGAGTATCACAGGGTAGCATCCAGGCATTGTCAGGCAACAGGGTATAAGCAGACAGGAACTAGGCAGTGAGTGCAGCATCACACAAACAGAGGTTAGGCTCGGCAATGACTGGGAGCACTCAGAACATATTTATAGGACCTCCCATCAATGGGAGGCAACCAGGAAGCAGGAGAATGACACAGGAAAAGCTGCTGGACCACACAGGTGTGTCCTATTATACAGTGTGTCAGAATGTGCGCGCGCAACCCGCGCAACACGTAGGTGACCCGGTCACGCGTCATCATCACGCGCTGCAAGAGCTGTGCCAACACAGGGGCGGAGACCAGAAGCGGGATCCGCGAGACAGGAGGCGGAGTGAAGAGCGACACCGTGCCACATCACGGTGGCATCACGGCGGGGCGGAGACCCGAGGCGGGACCCGTGGAGGTATAGGCAGAACAAGGAGCGCAACTGAGCTGCGTAATGGTGACGTCAGGCCGGGGGCGCACAAGGGGCAGGAGCCACAGACCACGAGGGGACCGCACACCGCACGCCATGACAGGAGGGACGAGAGTGCGCCCATGACCAGGAACCGACGGGGACCACAATGAACCCGTGCGCCCCGTGTAATTACCACCGCCACATTGCCACTCTCGGGTACCATGGTAGTCCAATGGGTGGATGAGGGTTAAAGGTGCCGGAGCAGCAGAACTGCGAATCCTCACAGTCTGTGTGTGTGTGTGTGTACAGTAATTGTAATTTGAAGATTTATATTTGAATCAGAGATGAACGTTACGAGTTCGTACCGTATAGTCTAAGGCACCTTAGCCATACACAGATTAAAAATCTGAGGAGACATACAGTACCTGTACTGTATTCAGGATAATAAAGGGAAAATAAGTAATACTTTCTTTTGAATGTAAAATATTTTTTCGGCTCATGCGTGTACAGTTTGTCTAATTCGAACCTTGTTGAAACGTATATGCGTGTCCTCACAGTTCTATATGTATTATTTATTAATCAATACTTTTGCTAGGCTTTATCTTGTCTTCATACTGTTTTTATTTAATGCGCATGTGTTACGCCGGTGCTGCCCGCAGACCTGACCCGTCCCCTGTGCTGAGGGGGGAAGTAGGAATACACGCACCTGCAGCAAAGGGAGCGTGTCCAGAATGTGGTGTTTAGCGTTGCCAGGCCAGATGTATGTAAGGTAGACAATATTTGCTGGTACCGGGTGTAGAAGTAGAATAGTAGTTGCCTTGCCGAGGTCAGGGAGTGGAGTGATGAGGAGAGTCGAAGTCCAAGCCGTGATCGTGGGATGCCAGAGTATACGTAGTCAGAGGAGAGCCGAAGTCGGGAGCCAAAGGGGGTAGTCGTACGAGCTGTGTCAGAACCTGTAGAATCACCAAGAGAACACAAAGTCGCTTCCATACAGAGTCTATGTCGAGCAATGAGTGAGAGCCCAGAGAGCATGATAAAGCTGGGCTGGCCAATCAGGGGTGGAGGCGGAACAGGAGGAATGCAGGGAGCCTTCCAGGATTGGTGCGGATGATACAGCCCAGGTGAGCACTAGTAGCCCTCTGAGTGAGCCTCGTGGTGTATGGGGACGGAGCCTTACTGCAGGGGTAGTAGCTGAAGAACGGCTGCTGGGCGCGTGCTCTGTAAGTTGTGTGTGCACGCGTCTAGCATCGAAGGGGGATGCATGTGTGCGCACGGGACGGAGGGCCCTTGCCTCCCACTGAGAAGGAGAGGGAGTAGGAGCTTTACTGGAGGGAGCAACATTGCGGCGACGGAGACCTTGATGGCCTGCGGATGTGGAAGCAGGTTGGCAGGAGTTGCGCTACGCGCCTGGAGTCTCCCTTAGGGTTGACTGTGTGTTGCGCTGAGAAGTCGGATTCCTAACAGTATACGTGTATGTCTCATTGGAACCTTGTTGAAACGTATATGCGTGTCATCACATTTAGGTGCATGCTTGTATGACTTCTCATTCAATGTGAATTTCAAGTCTGGAAACAAAACGTTTTTTTCATTTCTCGACATGGGCTTGCATTACAATTTTTGCTATTCTGAGAATCAATCACTACTGTAGCTTTTTAATTCTACCCTAGTCATGTACTTACTTTATGAGATGGGTGGCATATTACTGTGATTTTTATTTGGGGGTGTGGGTTTCAAAACATTATGATGTTGAAAATATTTCTTTGAACTAATAATCCAGCATACAACCCTCTCCCCCTCCCCATCCCCCTCCCCCCCCCCACACACACAAGGCTAAAGTATTTCTACTTCTTATCGACACCTCCCCCAAACCATTCATTTGTAATTGGAGGCTATGTGGCTTAGTTTAATCTTCCCGTGCCCGGGTTCAAATGCGCATAAGTACAGTACGTGTGAAAAGCCTTTCTTGGGGCTTTGGCGAGAATCAGTTCTCATTCAATGTGAATTTCAAGTCTGAAAAAAAACAAATGTGTTTTGATTCTCGACATGGGATATGTAGCACCTTCCCCCACCACTTCAGACACTAAGCTTTACACACAAACCTAAGTGAATAGAAATGCTTATCCACAAAGTGAACCACCACATTCAAAGTGAATTTCAAGTTTAAAAAAAAAAACAGACATCACTTTTTGAAGGACTGATTTAAATTAACCAAAATACGAATCATGTTTTTGAAAAGTTAACATTTTTTTTATTTCATCTGGATAATCTGTGAAAAATGAAAAATACAAATAATCATGATTAATACAAATTTACAATCTTTATCTTCTTCGTAATGGCTGCATTGCATTTTTGTTTCTTAGTTCTTCTGTCAGTTTTAATTTAAGGGCCGGTGGTATGTAACTGTAGCACCTCCCCCCCCCAGACAGAGCTATTCATGAAAATATATTGAGACTTTGTTGAGCCTTGTTGTCACCCCCCCCCCCCCCCGTACCCACTCAAGCATGCGCATGTGCGATCACAGACATTCCTTTGTTTTTTTATTTTCTCGACATGGGATGAGTAGCACCTTCCCCCCACCACTTCAGACACTAATCTTTACAAACAAACCTATGTGAATAGAAATGCTTATCCACACCTTCAAAGTGAACCACCACACATTCAAAGTGAATTTCAAGTGTAAAAAACAAACAAAAAAAAAACAGACATCACTTTTTGAAGGACTGATTTAAATTAACCATAATACGAATAATGATTTTGAAAAGTTAACAATTTTTTGTATTTCACCTGGATAATCCGTGAAGAATGAAAAATACAAATAATCATGAATAATACAAATTTACAATCTTTATCTTCTTAATGGCTGCATTGCACACTGTACAGTAGTTCTTAGTTCTTTTGTCATTGAGAGAGGGGGGTTGTGTAAATTAAATACTGCTACTATATACACACAGTCCAATACATTTACACATGCCCCCCACCCCCTTCGTTCTTTAGTGCAGCATCAGGCTCTGGGAAAAAAAGAAAAGAAAAAATTAGTGCAGTAAAGTGCATTTAAGGCATTGCGTACACTGTATCACTATATTGGACTATACAGTGACTACTGTCAAACTACAGTATATACTGTACAGTATAACTGTATAACAACAGTATAATGTACAGTATATACTGTAACTCTATACTACATTATAACTACTGTATAACTATAACAATTTGAAAAAATTCAAATATATATATATTTTTTAGTAAAAAGGTTAAAATGGTAATTTTGAGTGCCATACTTACCTGTATCATACTTGCTGTATCTGTACTTGCAGTACCTTACTACCTTCCTGTTGCCTGCCCATTACGCTGTAAAAGAATGGGCAACATGGCCGCAATATGATCTATATATTTATTAGGGATTAGGGATCCTCTGTGCTAGGGGGGAGAATGCTAAAAAGGTTGGAGGAGATTTTAAACTAGGATGGAGGGGGGAGAGGAATGAAACAGATAATGAACTAAATGGAATAGAGGAGGATACAAGGTGGTATGGAGGTAGAATGGGGGCAAGTGCGAGTTTGACAAGCACTGAGACACCCATAGAAAATATAGATAATACTAGAAAACTTCTAAAGACTAAACCAAGTGGGCGCAGAAAGGAAGGAGCAGATAAGATAATAGTACACGCTGAAAAAAAACTTAAATGTGTGATTGCTAATGCAAGATGCCTGACAGATAAAATGGGGGAGCTTGAAATAATAGCTGCAAGGGAGCAGTATGATATCATAGGCATTACTGAAACATGGTGGGATGAAATTCATGACTGGACAGTTAATTTAGAGGGTTATTTCCTTTTTCGGAAGGATCGAACAAATAGAAGAGGAGGTGGAGTATGTTTATATCTTAAACCGGATCTAAAACCTATTATAAGGGATGATGTTTATGAAGGGAATGATGAAAATGTAGAGACTTTGTGGATAGAAACTAGCAGTGGAGGTAAAAGTATAAAGAAAATGCTTGTGGGAATATGCTATAAACCACCAAATATCTGTGAGATTGAGGAAGCTAAAATACTTTTGCAAATGGAGAAAGCATCAAAACTGGGTCATGTTTGCATAATGGAGGATTGTAATTATCCAGACATAGACTGGGGCAATGAGATTAGCATTACAACAAAAGGAAACAGGTTTTTGGGGGTGCTTAAAGACAATTATATGACCCAAATTATTGAGGAACCAACCAGGAGAGGGGCAGTACTGGATTTGGTCATATCAAACAATGTAGACGTAATAACAAATATTCAAGTCCTGGAACATTTAGGTAACAGTTATCATAACATGGTGTCAATGATTGGACTTCGGCTGAAGTGGATCCCAGTGGCAGGAAAAGCAGGGAGCGAAGTAGGAGTCACAAGCAGAGATCCGAGGCAGGCGGCAGGTAGCGAAGTCAGGAAACAAGCAGGGGTCCGAGGCAGGCGGCAGGTAGCGAAGTCAGGAAACAAGCAGAGGTCGGCAACGAGGAAACTGGAACAGGATGATACAGTAGCAATAGCTAGCACAGCAGTAAACACAGGAACCTTGCAATAGCTAAGGAACCAGTATAAACAGGCAAGGGAGGAACAGGAAAGGGAGGTTTATATAGGCAGGCTGAGAGGTAGAGCACAGGTGCAGAGGTGTCAGGTATCAGAGTCTGGAATGTTCCTTAGTTTACCAGCAGCAATCCTGGTGGACAAGTATAGGTACTGCAGGCTAGAACAAGACATTGAGAGTGGCAGCAATCCCGGTGGCCAAGCATGGATACAGCAGGCTAGAGAATATGACATTTCTCCCCCCTCCTAAGAGCGTTCTCTGGACGATCCTTGCTAGGCTTGTCTGGATATCGTCGGTGGAAAGCTTTGACTAGTCGCGGAGCATGTACAAAATCTTTGGGTTCCCAAGACCTCCCCTCTGGGCCATAGCCCCCCCAGTGAACCAGGTACTGTAGTTTCCCTCGGTGTAACCTGGAATCCAAAATTCTTTCCACAATGAATTCCTCTTCGTTATCCACGAGGACGGGTTCAGGGGGAGGAAGTCTCCGTCCAGGAAACGGGTTCTCATGGAAAGGTTTCAGCAGAGAAGAATGAAACACAGGGTGTATTTTGATGGTCAAAGGAAGCTCTAATCTGAAGGACACTGGATTTATTAGTGCTGAGATGCGAAATGGCCCGATGTATTTTTGGCCCAATTTAATGGTTGGAACCTTAAGACGTAGATTTTTTGTAGAAAGCCAGACTTTATCCCCGACTTGAAATTCTGTGGAGGGTCTGCGGTGTTGGTCTGCTGCTCTTTTGTACTTTACTTGAGTCTCACGAAGTGTCTCTTTGAGGGTCTCCTGGATGTCTCGCAGAGTCTCCAGTTTCTCTGTAACTGCCGGAATGGGACCCGAAGATGGAAAACGAGGAATAAAGGTTGGATGAAATCCATAATTTGAGAAAAAGGGGCTCTTCTGAGTCGATGAATGATGTGAGTTGTTGTAAGAAAACTCAGGTAATGGTAGGAAATATATCCAGTCATCCTGGAGATGACAAACAAAACAACGTAAGTATTGTTCCAAAGTCTGATTGGTCCTTTCTGTCTGGCCATTGGATTGTGGATGATAGCCAGACGATACATTTAAACGAATTCCTAGAGAGGAACAGAAGGTCCTCCAAAATTTTGAATTGAATTGTACCCCTCTATCGGATATGATCTCATCAGGAGCCCAGTGAAGCCGAAACACCTCTTTCACAATCAACTTGGATGTCTGGTCTGCAGAAGGAAGATTATGTGCTGCAATGAAGTGAACCATCTTTGTAAGTTGATCTACCACTACCAGGATGGTATTATGTCCATTTGAGCGGGGCAGGTCAACAATAAAATCCATTGATATGGACCCCCAAGGACGAGTTGGAACCGGAAGAGGCTGCAGTAAACCCACAGGTGATGCTCGAGGGGTCTTGGTCCTAGCACAAGTCTCACAGGAGAGGACATAGTCTTTAACATCTTGTGCTAATTTAGGCCACCAAAAAGAGCGAGACAACAGTTCCTGTGTCTTGAGGACACCTGGGTGACCAGTGGGTCGGGAGTCGTGCATTAATTGGAGCACCTCTAATCTTACCTCCTTAGGGACGAACAGACGATCCTTACAGTTCCAGAGACCATCACATAGAAATAGTTCTGCTTCCGGAGGAGGGTTTTTAAGAAAAGTGTCATTTGAGTAGGCTCCCTTTATTCATGTGAGGAGATCGGCAGAGAATGTGATGCCCAAAAAAATTCTTTTTGGAAGAATAGTTTCTTCTTGCTCTTTGTCTGAACTAGGATTAGGAAAGGACCGTGACAAGGCGTCAGCTTTTCCATTCTTGGAGCCAGGGCGGTATGAGATGTGGAACTGAAATCTTGCAAAGAAGAGCGCCCATCTGGCTTGTCGCGCAGACAGTCTCTTTGCGGATCGAATGAATTCTAAGTTCCTGTGATCTGTAAAGACCGTAATTGGATGATTGGCCCCCTCCAGTAGATGTCTCCACTCAGAGAATGCAGCTTTATAGCCAAGAGTTCTTTGTTTCCGATGTCATAATTTCGTTCAGCTGTTGACATTTGGTATGAATAAAAGGCACATGGATGAAGGAGCATCTTGGGTCCAATTCTTTGTGACAGAATGGCACCATCAGCGGAGTCGGATGCATCCACTTCCAAGATGAATGGTAATTCTGGATTTGGATGGATGAGGATAGGGGCAGATGTGAAGAGTGACTTCAATTGTTCGAATGCCGCATCCGCTTTAGGAGACCATTTGAAGCGGAATTCTTTCCGTGTGAGTTGGGTGATTGGGGCAATAATGCAAGAGAAATTTTTAATAAAACGTCTATAGAAATTGGCAAAACCCACAAATCTCTGAATGTCCTTTTCATTTCGAGGGATTGGCCATTCCACCATGGCTTGAATCTTGCCTGGGTCCATACTCAAACCCTCGGGAGAGATGATGTAACCGAGAAATTGCATGCTGGTCTTTTCAAATTCGCATTTTTCTAACTTGATGTACAATTTGTACTTACGGAGACGCTCAAGGACAATTCGGACATGTCTCTGGTGATCCATGATGTTATCTGAGAAGACAAGGATGTCATCCAGGTATGCCACTACGAATTGGTCCAATAACTCTCGGAGGACATCATTAATTAAATGCTGGAAGGTAGCAGGGGCATTACATAGTCCAAAAGGCATCACCAGATATTCATAGTGCCCATAACGGGTTCGGAAGGCTGTTTTCCATTCGTCACCGGGTCGAATGCGGACCAAATTATACGCTCCTCTGAGATCTAATTTGGTAAAGATCTTGGCTGACCGAATTCTTTCCAATAGTTCAGGAATCAGAGGTAATGGGTACCTGTTCTTCACTGTAATCTTATTTAGTTCCCGATAGTCAATGCAGGGGCGTAGAGAACCGTCTTTCTTTCCCACGAAGAAGAGCGCAGTGCCTGCTGGAGAAGTAGAGGGTCGGATAAAACCCTTTGATAGGTTCTCATGTAGGTAGTCATTGAGGACCTTCAATTCCGGTTCTGAGAGGGAATATATTCTTCCAAACGGAATGGCAGCACCCGGTAATAATTCAATGGGACAGTCATAAGAGCGATGTGGGGGAAGCGTATCTGCATTCTTCTTGTCACACACATCTAAAAACTCAGAGTAAGGAGCCGGGAGAAGATTTTCTTGAGACGAGGAAATCTTATGTATTCCTACACACTCTGGTATAGAAGTTTTAGGTAGACAGGGTAGCTGACAGTGCTCCGAGGGAAACGTGAGGGTCTTTGTCTTCCAGTCAATTAGTGGGTTATGAATCATGAGCCATGGAATTCCCAGAATCACTGGAAGCAAAGGTGATGGAATGAGTACAAAATAAATCTTCTCCTGGTGATTGGGCTCCATGATTAGTGTTAAGTTACTGGTTTCATGGGTAACAGGTCCAAAGCTCAAGGGAGAACCGTCAACGACTTCCATCCTTTCTGGCGATTCCTTGGCTACAAATGATACCGAATTGCTTTTGGCGAATTCTATGTCCATAAAATTCCCTGCCGCCCCTGAGTCGACCATTACTGTGGTTGAAAAACGATGTGTTCCTTCCTTGATTATAATAGGAACCAGGAGGTGAGGGTGTAGCGAAGGAGGGTTATTTTTCCCTTGAGAAGCAGAGAAAACAGTCTTTGAAATAGCGTGCAGCTGATTTCTCCTAGGGCTCTGGAAAGAAGACCGCCTGGACTTGTTTGGGCAATCAGCGAGATAGTGCCCATCATTTCAGCAATATAAACAGAGATCTTCTGTTCGGCCTCTATTCCTTCCCCAGTTGAGATGGGTCCCCGCAGTGTATTTACTTGCATCGGCTCCTCCTCAGTCTCCCTGGAACGTCTTGGGGTACTGACATCTCTAAACCCGGGGTTGCTTGGCATGAACCCCTGTCTCTCCAATCGTCTTTCCGTAAGCCTGCGATCAATTGTGATGCATAAACGGACAAAGTCCTGAAATCTCTCTGGGGGCTCCACCCAGGCTAGTTCGTCTTTAACTTGCTCCGAGAGACCCTGCCGAAAATGATATTTCTGTGCGGCCTCATTCCAATCAGTATCGTTAACCCATCTGCGGAATTCAGCGGCGTATTCAGCTGCCGAGCGTCTTCCTTGACGAAGATTGTTCAGAGTTGCCTCAGCGGTTGCACTACGATTTGGGTCATCAAAAATAAGACTCATGGCTTCGATGAACTCCTCCAAGTCCCTTAGTAGTGGTCTATCTTGTTCTAACATAGGGGAGACCAAAGCAAGGGCCTCCTCCTTGAGCAGGGTTATGATCAGTCCAACCTGGGCTTCTTCGGTATGATAAATGATGGCCTGAAGCTTGAACACAAGTCTGCATTGATTAAGGAAATTTCGGAAAGATTGTTTTTTCCCCCAAATTTTTTCCGGAAGGGATATACTGCACCAACACACTTTATTCGAGCAAATACCCAGTATGTACCTGGCAGATACCTGGAATGCGCCGCTCCTCACCTCTGACAAGCCCCGTTGCGTTTGCCTTCCCAGCCTGGGTTCATGCCTGGCTGACGGGCGGCTGATCTGTTAAATGATAATGATTAGGATTTAATAGGCTGCAATGCTTCGCGTGTCTACCAGATGGCATAAATTCATGAATTATAATGCAGTATATATATATATATATACTGTGCAGTATTGCAGCCAGCGGGAATAAAATGCTTCAATCCCTGCCTGGAAAATACCTCAATGCACTCGGGCCGAAAACAGTCACAAACCTCAATACACCCGGGTATACCCGAATTCGTGGGACTAGCCGAGCTCGAATAAAGTGTGTCGCCAGTGTACGGGGTGCGGTTTGCACAGGCACAGTGTTTTGACCAGACAAGGTGATTAAGGCTGCACGTATTTCACGATTCTCAGCTTCCGCGGTGGCGGCTTGTTCTTCCAAGCGGCCAAGACGATTAAACACGTGTCTTTGTTGTTCCTGGTAACCAACCATGATATGTTGTAAGTCATGGAGTGTCTGAGCCTGAGCCGGGTCTGTTCCAGCGGAATCCATGGTAGGGCCTGTTTATTCTGTCAAGGATTGGACTTCGGCTGAAGTGGATCCCAGTGGCAGGAACAGCAGGGAGCGAAGTAGAGGTCACAAGCAGAGATCCGAGGCAGGCAGCAGGTAGCGAAGTCAGGAAACAAGCAGGGGTCCGACGCAGGCGGCAGGTAGCGAAGTCAAGAAACACGCAGGGGTCCGAGGCAGGCGGCAGGTAGCGAAGTCAGGAAACAAGCAGAGGTCGGCAACGAGGAAACTGGAACAGGATGATAGCAATAGCTAGCACAGCAGTAAACACAGGAACCTTGCAATAGCTACGGAACCAGTATAAACAGGCAAGGGAGGAACAGGAAAGGGAGGTTTATATAGGCAGGCTGAGAGGTGGAGCACAGGTGCAGAGGTGTCAGGTATCAGAGTCTGGAATATTCCTTAGTTTACCAGCAGCAATCCCGGTGGACAAGTATAGGTACTGCAGGCTACAACAAGACATTGAGAGTGGCAGCAATCCCGGTGGCCAAGCATGGGTACTGCAGGCTAGAGAATATGACACATGGTTTCATTTAAAATAAATTATCAAAAAATAGATTACTTGGGTTCAACAAAGACCTTAAACTTTAGAAAGGCAGATTTTAATAAACTGAGGTCTAATCTACAAGTAATACATTGCGATGATGTTTTTGCAGGGAAAAATGTAGAAGATATATGGACAGTCTTTAAAACATTGTTAGAAAAGCACACTTATCAGTGTATAGTATACCCTTGGGTAATAAGTATAAAAGAAATAAGTCAAAACCAATGTGGCTAAATAAACAGGTAGAGGAGGAAATGGACAAGAAGAGGAAGGCGTTTAGATTCTTTAAGTCAGAAGGGACGGAGACATCGTATCAGAATTATAAGGAATGTAACAAAAATTGCAAAAGGGCAATCAAATGAGCAAAAATGGATAATGAAAAAATTGCAATAGAAAGTAAGATCAACCCTAAAATGTTCTTTAAGTACCTTAATAACAAAAAAATGAGAAACAAAAATTTCAGTGTGAGACTGGTAGGCAGATTACTGGAGATAAGGAAAAAGCAGCGGTATTAAAACAATTCTTTGCCTCTGTGTTTACCAGGGAAGAATCAAGTTCAATAGTAGTGCCGCAGGAGGAAGCCACAACCTCCATATTAATTAACAATTGGTTAACTGAGGAAGAAGTTCATAAGCGACTTGATAAAATAAAGTAAATAAGTCACCTGGTGTCAGGAATCCGCTCCGCGGGTTACTGGTTACCTTACCTTGCAGACCGGTGCAGTTCTGGAACAGCTCTCCTGATGTTTGCTGCAGCCTGGATTCACTCACCAAAGATATACACACTCCCTCTGGTATCTACTGCAGCTGTGCAGCCTATTATGCAACCTAGACTTGCATTCATTCATTGGAGCAATACCTTCACACCCCCGCTGGGGATTGGCCTGCTGGCCTTTAAGTATTGCCTTCCCATAATGCTCCTTGCCGAGCATAGTCCTTACCGGATGTCACCAACTGTTCTGCCACAAGCTCTTGCTTGTTCTCTTGTGCTGAAGCGGAGGTTTCCCTTGCGTCCTTCAGCTTCCTGTTCTCCTGTGCTGAAGCAGAGGTTTCGTCCCTGCGTCCGTCAGCTTCCTGTTCTCCTGTGCTGAAGCAGAGGTTTCGTCCCTGCGTCCTTCAGCCTCCTGGATTCCTGCACTGAAGCGGAGGTTTCGCCCCTGCGTCCTTCAGTCTCCTGGATTCCTACACTGAAGCGGAGGTCTCCCTGTGTATCTACAGCTTCCTGGTTCCTGGGGCCTACTCTTTCCCTAATCTAGAGAGGCCGTGTCCTGGTTCCTGCGCTGCTACAGAGGATTCCCTAACCCGCTCAGGACTCTTGCGCTGTAGCGCTGGTTTACCCGTGCAGCTAGGCGGTGTATAAATCTGGTCTATCTTCCACCTCCTGAGACCAGTACCATGGGCCATGGTCGCCGCACGCGCAGAGAACTCCCCCGCGCTCATAAGCCGAAGCGGGGTTCTCCTGACTCCCTGTTGCCGAACTCTTGCTTGGACAATGTTTATTCTGACGTCTCCTATCCTGACCCTGGCTTGTACAATGACGATGCTGTCTTCTCCAATCCAGACCCTGCTACGTACGACTATGAACTGCGCAATCCGGATCAGCCTGCGAGGTTTAAGGTCGGTGCTTTTACAACCCTACCTCAGCCACGCGGTCCGACCCGAGTTTGTGGCGAGCACAACCGTGACAGTATGCTCGGCCCCACAAACTCGGACCGCCCTGTGGTGAGGGTTGGTATGTTTCTGTCTGAAATCCTGTCCCGGCCTGTAGACCAGTCCCAGTTTGAAAACCAGTATCTGTGCGAAATACTACCCCTGATTGAAGATCAGATTATGTATGAAGGTTTAACCCCGTTGCAAAGACAATGCCGTAACGATCTCATTAGTAAGGCTTATTGCCTCAAGGACTTAAAACAGTCTCTGGCCGATTGTGTTTGCTCCTCTGGTTCCCCTTTAACCTGGGATAATGTGCACCCTATCAAACTTGCCATCGCCCGAAATGCACTCCTTGCCTTGGCCTTATCATTGGACATTCACCTAGTACAACAGGACCCTCTCTTCATGGTGGTTCATGCTCAAGACACACTCCGTGTACTTTCCCTGACTTTGGACATTTGCATAAAGGAACAGGACCCTCTCCTCGCCAGCTACGCTGCCGCTTGGCAGTCCACCTGTGCTGCCAGTCCTGTCGCTAAACCTGGGGACGTATCTCCCTCTCCAGGAAATGACAAAACTGTCCCACTAGCATTGCTCTCCAACGTAGTTACTACCACGGTCCCTAGCCCTGATTGTTTGCCCGGGTGCCCTGATTCCAATGATATGTCTACTGTAACCCCAACCAAACAGTCCTGTGCGCTTTCCCCGTCTGAGAAAGAATCCCTAAGTTCTGTTCCCAGGGTCAGTTCTGTATTAACCCTTGGGGGGCAGTTCTCTGAGTTTCCTTTTGCTATTCCCTGTTCTCTGCCAGCTAAGGTCACGCCCCTAGCACCAGAAGAGAGATCCCTAGTCTTCCCCAATTCAGAGAGAGGTCTAGCTATGTTTTACTCTCAGGTATGGTCTGAATTAACCCCTGTAAATTCTTGCTGCCTCCAAGTTAATGCCTTTGTTTTAGCCTCAGAGAATGAGTCCACAAGTCAGACAGCAGAGGTTGCATTAAAGGAGTCCCCTAACCTTAAGGATTCCTTAGAAATTCTTTGCTATAAATCCCCTGCTTCAGCTCAAGTTTCCGCAGTTTCACCTCCGGAGACTTCAGCTAAAGTTCTAGTTCCTGTAAAATGTATTCAGGAGTCAGGGTTTTCCCTAAACTTAGCCACAGAGTTCCTCCTCCCGGGTATTTCACTGAACCAGTCTGTCGCCCAGAGAGCGGTGATCCCTGCTTCAGTGCATAGTTCCCACATTGTGGAATCTGCAGTCATTTTTGGTTTCCCAGACATTCCTTACCAAATACCTACTTCAGAGACCAGTACAGTTAGGTTTAAACCCCGTGTACAGTCTGGGTGCTCCTCTTCACTAAGCTTAGGATTAAACGCATACAGTAGTCTATATGTCTCTCCTGGGGTTCATGTTGTGTTTCCAGGAGGGTTTGCTGACACACGGCTTTCTCTCAAAAGTGACGCTTTTTCATATATACTAGTAAGAAGCCTGCACACTGTTTCCCCTCTCCCTGAATTGTGTCTTACTGGCCCTGAGACTCTGAGAGGTAATGATTTGCCTTCAGATTCTGAATCTCTTCCTACAATGGTTAGCCTGACTGGGGGCCCCCCTGATGTCTCTGTCCAGGCTAATCCTTCAGGGTTCAGCATATCTGTAGTCACTCCCTTAGTACTGTCTGAGGTCACCATGCATATATTACAAGTCTTAGGGTTTAAATCTGAGCTATTTAGCTGTCCTGCCTTTGCTGAGACCCAGTCCCTCGGTGCTGTGTCTAAAAATGCCCCAGCAAACATGGGCTTACTCTGGGAGGAGATTATAGCTCCTGTCTTAAAGGGTATTTTTTCTCACATGTCCAGCAAATCTAGAACCTCTGTAATTGTTTCTAAGTCACTTATCAATACATCTGATTTTTTCTCTAATCAAACCCAGACACCCTCACTATCGGTTAGGAGTCCTGGGATCAGAGATTTTGCACTAGAAAACACACCTATTCCTGTTTGTGTCAGGTTAGGCATCCCTGTGGTTAGGGCCATTGCAGTTTCAGAGAAAACTCCTAAGGTGCCTGTCATTAAGAGTTTTCATAAGTCATACTTGCTGCTTGTTGATTCTCAGGTCTCTGTCACTGAGGTACAGATTTCAGCTTCTGGTGTTAGCTTCCCTCCCGCCACTACCCTGGCTCTGCCTTTTTCTCAAGTTCCTGATAGGAAAATTCCAAGGTCTATTCCTGATTCACTGACAATACTATCTTCCAATGAAGATTTCCCAGTATTGGAGAGCTCTACTGTTGTTTGCTTATCTGCTCCTGCTAAACCATGGTTTGGGGCCTCGGATTTTTCAGTTGCCCCTGTTATTTCCTCTCAGTTGGAAATACTCTGTACGTATCCCAAGATTTCGGTCCCTCTGCCTGGTTTACTGCATGCCTTGTCACCTTCCATACCAATACCGGGAGAAGCTTCCAACCAGCCTATACCCTTACTAACCATTACCTGGGAGCCTTCTAGAGGAAAAATTCCTCGCAAATTCCAACATACAGTGGTCAGCCAAGACTTTTTCTGTTACAAAGTCCCTCCTGGTATATTCGATCAACTAGCACCCCGCTGATCCTAGATTCCGATTCCTCTATTAAGGACTGGGCTTTCAGTGGGGGTCCTTCTTCCGTTTCTGCTCTGGAGCCCTCTGGTTCTTCACAGCCCTGGATTTCCAAGACATTTTGCGAGGCGAGCCATGTACCAAGGATGTTTCTTCCATCTATCTCATATCCTAGAACTGTACTCACCAAAGAACTGCTCGTTTACGGATATCCTTTCCACCTAAGGAATTTTAGGAACAACTCAATGTCCCCAAGACCCATGGATGACCCTGTCTGGCCGCAGTTCTCACCGGGGGGTGGGAGTACACTAAGGGTTAACCACGAGTCCCTGGACCACGACTCTAACCCCAATCCTAGACGGTTCAGCAACAATTCTCAGTCCTCCAACTCTATGAGTGTTCATGTTCGCCCGGAGGTCTCACGTGAAGGGGGGGATACTGTCAGGAATCCGCTCCGCGGGTTACTGGTTACCTTACCTTGCAGACCGGTGCAGTTCTGGAACAGCTCTCCTGATGTTTGCTGCAGCCTGGATTCACTCACCAAAGCTATACACACTCCCTCTGGTATCTACTGCAGCTGTGCAGCCTATTATGCAACCTAGACTTGCATTCATTCATTGGAGCAATACCTTCACACCCCCGCTGGGGATTGGCCTGCTGGCCTTTAAGTATTGCCTTCCCATAATGCTCCTTGCCGAGCATAGTCCTTACCGGATGTCACCAACTGTTCTGCCACAAGCTCTTGCTTGTTCTCTTGTGCTGAAGCGGAGGTTTCCCTTGCGTCCTTCAGCTTCCTGTTCTCCTGTGCTGAAGCAGAGGTTTCGTCCCTGCGTCCGTCAGCTTCCTGTTCTCCTGTGCTGAAGCAGAGGTTTCATCCCTGCGTCCTTCAGCCTCCTGGATTCCTGCACTGAAGCGGAGGTTTCGCCCCTGCGTCCTTCAGTCTCCTGGATTCCTACACTGAAGCGGAGGTCTCCCTGTGTATCTACAGCTTCCTGGTTCCTGGGGCCTACTCTTTCCCTAATCTAGAGAGGCCGTGTCCTGGTTCCTGCGCTGCTACAGAGGATTCCCTAACCCGCTCAGGACTCTTGCGCTGTAGCGCTGGTTTACCCGTGCAGCTAGGCGGTGTATAAATCTGGTCTATCTTCCACCTCCTGAGACCAGTACCATGGGCCATGGTCGCCGCACGCGCAGAGAACCCCCCCGCGCTCATAAGCCGAAGCGGGGTTCTCCTGACTCCCTGTTGCCGAACTCTTGCTTGGACAATGTTTATTCTGACGTCTCCTATCCTGACCCTGGCTTGTACAACGACGATGCTGTCTTCTCCAATCCAGACCCTGCTACGTACGACTATGAACTGCGCAATCCGGATCAGCCTGCGAGGTTTAAGGTCGGTGCTTTTACAACCCTACCTCAGCCACGCGGTCCGACCCGAGTTTGTGGCGAGCACAACCGTGACACCTGGCCCCGATGACATACATCCAAGGGTTCTCAATGAGTTAAGCTCAGTAATAGCCAAACCATTATATTTAATATTCAAGGAGTCCATTTCCACAGGCTCAGTACCACAAGATTGGCTTAAAGCAGATGAGGTGCCTATATTTAAAAAGGGAGCTAGATCATAACAGGGAAATTACAGACCTGTAAGCCTGACTTTAATAATGGGGAAACTACTTGAAGGTTTAATACAGGGTAATATTCAGGAATACCTAATGGAAAACAAAATTATTAGTAATAGTCAGCATGGATTTATGAAGGATAGAGCATGCCAAACTAACCTTATTTGTTTCTTTGAGGAGGTAAGAAGGAATTTAGACCAGGGTAATGCAGTTGATGGGGTCTACTTAGATTTTGCAAAGGCTTTTGATACGGTTTCACACAAAAGGTTGGTGTACAAAATAAAGAAAATTGGACTCCGTAATAACATATGCACATGGTTTGAAAACTGGTAAAAGGACAGACAACAGAGGGTTGTCATAAATGGAACTTTTTCAGGTTGGGCTAAAGACGTGAGTGGAGTACCTCAGAAATCGGTACTGGGACCCCTGCTTTTTAACTTGTTTATTAATG
This sequence comes from Ascaphus truei, assembly GCF_040206685.1. Taxonomy (NCBI): domain Eukaryota; kingdom Metazoa; phylum Chordata; class Amphibia; order Anura; family Ascaphidae; genus Ascaphus; species Ascaphus truei. The sequence goes on along the minus strand of NC_134485.1, from coordinate 156,409,066 downwards.
ACCTTGAGGTTGGCATCGAGAGCAAAGTCTCCATCTTTGCTGATGATACTAAATTGTTTAAGGTAATAGAATCAGAGCAGGCTGTAATTTCTCTTCAGAAGGACTTGGAGAGACTGGAAACGTGGGCAGGTAAATGGCAGATGAGATTTAATACAGATCAATGTAAGGTTATGCATTTGGGATGAGAGAATAAACAGGCGATTTACAAATTAAATGGGGATAAATTGAGGGAATCCTTGATGGAGAAGGATTTAGGAGTGCTTGTAGACAGCAGGCTTAGCAATAGTGCCCAAAGTCATGCAGTAGCTGCAAAGCCAAACAAGATCTTATCTTGCATCAAACGGGCAATGGATGGAAGGGAAGTAAACATAATTATGCCCTTTTACAAAGCATTAGTAAGACAACACCTTGAAAATGGTGTACAATTTTGGGCACCAATCCTAAGAAAAGACATTATGGAACTAGAGATAGTGCAGAGAAGAGCCATCAAATTAATAAAGGGGATGGACAATCTAACTTATGAGAAGAAGCTAGCTAAATTAGATTTATTTACATTAGAAAAGAGGCATCTAAGAGGGGATATGTGTAAGGGATCAGGGGACACGCGCCTCTCAGCGGGTCCCCATCACCCCGGCTCCCAGTGCGGCTGCTCGTTCCAGACCCCCTCCCCGTCGGCTCCTTACCTCCTCCCATCAGACGCCATGCTGCTCCTCCGTGGCGCATGCCGCAACCTCCCACACGCGGCCGGGGAGCGCGCACAGGAACCTTACAGGGCACGCGTGCACCTGATCCTCTTGGCCGTCCTCCCGCAACACTGGCTCCGCCCCCCATCGGTTGCAGCCTATCTCCACCACTCACCTTGCTGACTCCCACTCTGCGCACCTGAACCTATCCCTGGGCTTGCTCAGACAGGCCTCCGCTCCACATCTTGCTACCATTGGTCCTCCTGCATATATAACCCCAGTCTGCCCTCTCCTTCCTCGCTCTGCATAGTTCTTCTGTGACTCCTGTGTGCGGTTGCCTATGCCTGGCTCTGTTCTGTGTTACAGCTCACGTTCCTGTCCCTGCCCCTGTTGGATACCTTTGGATTTGATCTCGGCTCTCGTTTGACTTTGTGTACCTCGCTACCCCTGGGCTCGGCTTTGGCACTCGGCACTACGCTACCCCTGGACTCGGCTTTGGACTTGGCACTACGCTGCTCTCTCCTGCCCCTGACCTACGGCTCTTGGATATTGACCCTCGGACTTCTGGCACCCCGGACGCAGCAAGTACCAGGTTAACCCTTTCTCACCAGGCCCGGCAACGCATCTTACCACACTCCGGGCACGCCCTCACTACTGTGGGTGCGTATTATACCCTTACCCACCTCAGTACTGGGGACTGGCCAGATCTGTGGGCATTCAGGCATTACATTATGCAGAGCCCAACAAATGCAGACCCTCCTGAGGTGGGCCAAGGTGTATCTATGGATCACTGGCAATTTTTGAGCGATCAAGTCACGGCCGTGTCGCAGCAGCTTTCTAAACTCTCCCTGTGGGAATCCCCAGCTACACCATCTCCTTCTGCCCCAGTACCTACAGTATGGGCATCTCTGAGCCATGTATTCCACCTCCCAGCCGATATGCCGGAGACCCCCTTACTTTGTGGGGATTCTTGAACCAATGTGATGTCCAGTTCGAGATGTCCCCATCTCAGTTTCACTCAGGTCGCTCTAGAGTGGTCTATGTCTATGCCCTGCTGACGGGTGACGCTCTCGCTTGGGCTTCTCCTCTCTGGGTGCACAGATCTGAGAACTCAATGCTACCCCAGATTTCGGCGAGAGTTCCAGCAGGTCTTTGACATGCCAGCGCGTAGGGAGACTGCCGCTTCTTCCTTGTTTCATCTCTCCCAGGGTCGCAGGTCGGCGGCAAGATACGCGGTTGAGTTCCGCACCATCTCTGCAGAGACTTGGTGGAATGATGAGGCTCTTTCTGCGGCATACTGGCAGGGATTGTCTGAATCCCTCAAGGACGACCTGGCGGCTCACACTCGTCCCTCATCTCTGGAGGATCTCATTGCCCTCAGCATCCGGATGGACCAGCGCATTTAAGAGCGACGAGAGGAACGCCAGCATCCTCATTTAATGCTGCCCTTGCCTGCTTCTCCTAGGTCTCCTCCCTGGGCTCCTCCTGCGTTGGATGCTCCCGAACCGATGCCAATCGGTAGCCAACAGCTTCGGACCGCTGAGAGAACACGCTGCCGAAATGAGGGTCTCTGCTACTACTGGTGATCCCCGGAACACAAACTACGTCACTGTCGCCTGAAACCAGGAAACGAGAAAGTGAACGAGAAATAAAGGTAGAGGGGCTTTTACTGGGTACCATTTCTCCTTGCCCCTCTTCCCCCAAAGAGCTACCGAAGATAATTCTTCTCCCAATAACTCTCTAGGGTCCCAATCTTCGGGTAGAGGTTGAAGCCATCATCGACTCCAGGTCTGGTGGTAACTTCTTGGATCACGACTATGCCTGCAACAACCAAATTCCGTTAGTCAAGAAGAAGTCACCCATCGGATTGAGGCTATCGACGGTCGACCGCTCCAACCAGCCTTCATTATTTGGGAATCTGTTCCTCTCACCTTGACCACTGCGGATGGTCATACTGAGGTCATCATCTTCGATGTCTTCCACTCACCTACAGTCCAGGTCATTTTGGGATTGCCATGGCTCCAGCTTCACAACCCGCCTGTCGATTGGACAGATGAACTACCGATCCAGTGGGCTACTACCTAGAAGAAGACGGTCACTCCTCACGTTACCGTGCTCGCTGGTCTTGACACTTCTTCATCTCCTCTCTCTACCCTGCCTGAGGAATACCATGATTTTTTGGATGTTTTTAACAAGACTCAGGCTGAAGTCTTACCACCTCCTCATCGTTCGTACGACTGCCCCTCAAATTAATTCCTGGAGCCACACTACCCAAGTCTAAGTCGTATCCCCTTTCCGTGCCCGAGACCGAGGCTATGGCGACTTACATACAGGAAAATCTCAAGAGAGGGTTTATTCGGAATTCCACTTCCCCGGCCGGGGCAGGTTTCTTCTTCGTGAAAAAGAAGGATGGCTCCCTAAGACCCTGTATCGACTTTCGTGGGCTTAACAAAATTACAGTTAAAAACCAGTTCCCTCTACCTCTAATTTCAGAACTCTTTGACCGGCTCCAAGGAGCTTCTATATTTTCCAAACTCGATCTGAGAGGAGCTTACAACCTTATCCGAATACGCGACGGTTACGAATGGAAAACTGCATTCAACACACGTACAGGTCATTATGAATATCTAGTGATGCTGTTCGGCCTCTGCAATGCCCCAGCCGTCTTCCAAGAATTTATGAATGATATCTTCCGGGACATTTTGGGTATTTTCGTCATAGTATACCTAGATGATATCCTCATTTTCTCCAAGAACCTGGAAGAGCACATTCGTCACACCAGGGTGGTTCTCGCTCGGCTTCGTGCAAATAGCGTCTAAGCGAAGATGGAGAAATGTCTCTTCCACCAATCATCCATAGCCTTCCTTAGCTATATAATTTCCGATAAAGGCTTCACCATGGATCCTGAGAAATTGAAGGCTGTTCTAGATTGGCCGTTGCCGAATTCCCTAAAAGTCGTCCAGCGTTTCCTTGGCTTTTCTAACTACTATCGAAAATTCATCCGTAATTTCTCCACTATCGCTCTACCCATTACCGCTTTACCAAAAAAGGGACTGATCCTACTACATGGTCCTCAGAGGCCATCAAAGCCTTCGAGTTTCTAAAAAGAGCTTTCGTCTCCGCTCCCATCCTCCGGCACCCAGACACATCTCTTCCTTTCACCCTTCAGGTTGACGCTTCTGATGTGGGAGCTGGGGCAGTCCTCTCGCAAAGGTCTTCCCCCCCAAGAAAGACTCTATCCTTGTGGATTCTTTTTAGGAAGTTCTCTTCGGCCGAGAGAAATTAGGATGTCGGGAACCGTGTACTTTTGGCTATCAAGTTAGCCTTGCAAGAATGGAGGCACCTCCTCGAGGGTACCAAACAGCCAGTAGCAATTCTCGCCGATCACAAAAACTTATTGTACATTGAGGGGGCTCGTCGTCTGGGATCCTGTCAAGCACGTTGGGCACTTTTTTTCTCTCATTTCAATAACACGTTTTCCTATATTCAGAGTACCAAGAATATCAAGGCTGATGCACTTTCTCGACAATTCTCTACGGAGGAAGGATCTAACTAATCTTCTGAGACTATTCTTCCGGCAAAACATTTTATTTCTGCCAATACTTTTGATATCCTGGATGAGATCAATAAAGCCCAGGCTCATATCTCTAGGAGATTTAAGGTGCCAGAAGAACATCTGTACGCTGCTCCACGTTTTCGCCACAAGATCTTAGAGTGGGGGCATTCTTTCAGATCTGCTGGTCATCCAGGCTTCAAGAGGACAGTGGATCTTATTAAACAGACCTTTTGGTGGCCTAAAAGGAACAATGACATTTTTGATTTCACCAGAGCTTGTCCGGTCTTTGCTCAGAGCAAGTCCGCCCGACACAAACCTTCCGGTCTTCTCATGCCCCATCCTATTCCGGAATGGCCTTGGAAGCATATTTCCATGGACTTTACTGTGGAACTCCCACCTTCTAAAGGGATGAATACGATCCTTATAGTAGTGGACAGATTTTCCAAGCACACACACTTTATACCCCTCAGGGGCCTCCCCAATACAGCTACATTGGCTGACATATTTTCTAAAGAAATTTTCAGGCTACACGGCGTGCCACTCTCCATTGTCTCGGACAGGGGTACTCAATTCATTTCTAAGTTTTGGCGAGCTTTCCACTCAGAGCTTTTCCCTCCTCTTCTCCTCGGGGTACCACCCGCAGACCAACGGCCAGACGGAGAGAATGAATCAGACCTTGGAGCAGTATCTCAGATGCTTTGTGTCAGAATCTCAAGACAACTGGGTGGACCTATTACCCTGGGCAGAGTTCGCAATTAATTCGATGAAGAATGAGTCCACGCAAGAATCGCCTTGTTCCATTAATTATGGGTTCCACCCCAGCAGCCTTCCTCTCTCTTCTCTACCCTCTGGTGTACCTGCAGCTGATACCCAGGTGTCTAATTTACAAGTCTCTTATAAGAGGATTCAAAAAGCCTTGCAAGGGGCCGTCCAAAAACAAAAAGCTCAAGCAGATAGGCAACGTCAGGTGGCTCCGGAATACAAACCTGGAGATAGAGTTTGGCTTTCTTCAAAAAATATCAAGCTTAAAACTCCTTCCCAGAAGCTGGCGCCCTGATTCTTGGATCCCTTCAAGGTCCTCGAACGGATCAATCCTGTGGCGTATCCACTTTCGCTACCTCCCACCATGAGGATACCCTCTGTGTTCCACGTTTCCCTTCTGAAACCCTTCGTTCAAAATGTACATTTTCCGGATCGTCCTCAGAGACCCAACCCTGTCGTAATACAAGGGCAACAAGAATTTGAGGTCCATTCCATTCTCTCCGTCTGGCCGTTGGTCTGCGGGTGGTACCCCGAGGAGAAGAGGAGGGAAAAGCTCTGAGAGAAAGCTCGACAAAACTTAGAAATGAATTGAGTACCCCTGTCCGAGACAATGGAGAGTGGCACGCCGTGTAGCCTGAAAATTTCTTTAGAAAATATGTCAGCCAAGGTAGCTGTATTGGGGAGGCCCCTGAGGGGTATAAAGTGTGTGTGCTTGGAAAATCTGTCCACTACTACAAGGATCGTATTCATCCCTTTAGAAGGTGGGAGTTCCACAGTAAAGTCCATGGAAATATGCTTCCAAGGCCATTCCGGAATAGGAAGGGGCAGGAGAAGACCGGAAGGTTTGTGTCGGGCGGACTTGCTCTGAGCAAAGACCGGACAAGCTCTGGTGAAATCAAAAATGTCATTGTTCATTTTAGGCCACCAAAAGGTCTGTTTAATAAGATCCACTGTCCTCTTGAAGCCTGGATGACCAGCAGATCTGAAAGAATGCCCCCACTCTAAGATCTTGTGGCGAAAACGTGGAGCAGCATACAGATGTCCTTCTGGCACCTTAAATCTCCTAGAGATATGAGCCTGGGCTTTATTGATCTCATCCAGGATATCAAAAGTATTGGCAGAAATAAAATGTTTTGCCGGAAGAATAGTCTCAGAAGATTAGTTAGATCCTTCCTCCGTAGAGAATTGTCGAGAAAGTGCATCAGCCTTGATATTCTTGGTACCCTGAATATAGGAAATCGTGTTATTGAAATGAGAGAAAAAAAGTGCCCAACGTGCTTGACGGGATCCCAGACGACGAGCCCCCTCAATGTACAATAAGTTTTTGTGATCGGCGAGAATTGCTACTGGCTGTTTGGTACCCTCGAGGAGGTGCCTCCATTCTTGCAAGGCTAACTTGATAGCCAAAAGTACACAGTTCCCGACATCCTAATTTCTCTCGGTGAAGAGAACTTCCTAAAAAGAATCCACAAGGATAGAGTCTTTCTTGGGGGGGAAGACCTTTGCGAGAGGACTGCCCCAGCTCCCACATCAGAAGCGTCAACCTGAAGGGTGAAAGGAAGAGATGTGTCTGGGTGCCGGAGGATGGGAGCGGAGACGAAAGCTCTTTTTAGAAACTCGAAGGCTTTGATGGCCTCTGAGGACCATGTAGTAGGATCAGTCCCTTTTTTGGTAAAGCGGTAATGGGTAGAGCGATAGTGGAGAAATTACGGATGAATTTTCGATAGTAGTTAGAAAAGCCAAGGAAACGCTGGACGACTTTTAGGGAATTCGGCAACGGCCAATCTAGAACAGCCTTCAATTTCTCAGGATCCATGGTGAAGCCTTTATCGGAAATTATATAGCTAAGGAAGGCTATGGATGATTGGTGGAAGAGACATTTCTCCATCTTCGCTTAGACGCTATTTGCACGAAGCCGAGCGAGAACCACCCTGGTGTGACGAATGTGCTCTTCCAGGTTCTTGGAGAAAATGAGGATATCATCTAGGTATACTATGACGAAAATACCCAAAATGTCCCGGAAGATATCATTCATAAATTCTTGGAAGACGGCTGGGGCATTGCAGAGGCCGAACAGCATCACTAGATATTCATAATGACCTGTACGTGTGTTGAATGCAGTTTTCCATTCGTAACCGTCGCGTATTCGGATAAGGTTGTAAGCTCCTCTCAGATCGAGTTTGGAAAATATAGAAGCTCCTTGGAGCCGGTCAAAGAGTTCTGAAATTAGAGGTAGAGGGAACTGGTTTTTAACTGTAATTTTGTTAAGCCCACGAAAGTCGATACAGGGTCTTAGGGAGCCATCCTTCTTTTTCACGAAGAAGAAACCTGCCCCGGCCGGGGAAGTGGAATTCCGAATAAACCCTCTCTTGAGATTTTCCTGGATGTAAGTCGCCATAGCCTCGGTCTCGGGCACGGAAAGGGGATACGACTTAGACTTGGGGAGTGTGGCTCCAGGAATTAATTTGAGGGGCAGTCGTACGAACGATGAGGAGGTGGTAAGACTTCAGCCTGAGTCTTGTTAAAAACATCCAAAAAATCATGGTATACCTGAGGCAAGGTAGAGAGAGGAGATGAAGAAGTGTCAAGACCAGCGAGCACGGTAACGTGAGGAGTGACCGTCTTCTTCTAGGTAGTAGCCCACTGGATCGGTAGTTCGTCTGTCCAATCGACAGGCGGGTTGTGAAGCTGGAGCCATGGCAATCCCAAAATGACCTGGACTGTAGGTGAGTGGAAGACATCGAAGATGATGACCTCAGTATGACCATCCGCAGTGGTCAAGGTGAGAGGAACAGATTCCCAAATAATGAAGGCTGGTTGGAGCGGTCGACCGTCGATAGCCTCAAGGCCGATGGGTGACTTCTTCTTGACTAACGGAATTTGGTTGTTGCAGGCATAGTCGTGATCCAAGAAGTTACCACCAGACCCGGAGTCGATGAAGGCTTCAACCTCTACCCGAAGATTGGGACCATAGAGAGTTATTGGGAGAAGAATTATCTTCGGTAGCTCTTTGGGGGAAGAGGGGCAAGGAGAAATGGTACCCAGTAAAAGCCCCTCTACCTTTATTTCTCGTTCACTTTCTCGTTTCCCGGTTTCAGGCGACAGTGACGTAGTTTGTGTTCCGGGGATCACCAGTAGTAGCAGAGACCCTCATTTCGGCAGCGTGTTCTCTCAGCGGTCCGAAGCTGTTGGCTACCGATTGGCAGTGGTTCGGGAGCATCCAACGCAGGAGGAGCCCAGGGAGGAGACCTAGGAGAAGCAGGCAAGGGCAGCATTAAATGAGGATGCTGGCGTTCCTCTCGTCGCTCTTGAATGCGCTGGTCCATCCGGATGCTGAGGGCAATGAGAACCTCCAGAGATGAGGGACGAGTGTGAGCCGCCAGGTCGTCCTTGAGGGATTCAGACAATCCCTGCCAGTATGCTGCGGAAAGAGCCTCATCATTCCACCAAGTCTCTGCAGAGATGGTGCGGAACTCAACCGCGTATCTTGCCGCCGACCTGCGACCCTGGGAGAGATGAAACAAGGAAGAAGCGGCAGTCTCCCTACGCGCTGGCATGTCAAAGACCTGCTGGAACTCTCGCCGAAATCTGGGGTAGCCTTGAGTTCTCAGATCTGTGCTCCCAGAGAGGAGAAGCCCAAGCGAGAGCGTCACCCGTCAGCAGGGCATAGACATAGACCACTCTAGAGCGACCTGAGTGAAACTGAGATGGGGACATCTCGAACTGGACATCACATTGGTTCAAGAATCCCCGGAAAGTAAGGGGGTCTGCGGCATACCGGTTGGGAGGTGGAATACATGGCTCAGAGATGCCCATAGGTACTGGGGCAGGAGGAGATGGTATAGCTGGGGATTCCCGCAGGGAGAGTTTAGAAAGCTGCTGCGACACGGCCGTGACTTGATCGCTCAAAAATTGCCAGTGATCCATAGACAAACCTTGGCCCACCTCAGGGGGGTCTGCATTTGTTGGGCTCTGCATAATGTAATGCCTGAATGCCCACAGATCTGGCCAGACCCCAGTACTGAGGTGGGTAAGGGTATAATTCGCACCCACAGTAGTGAGGGCGTGCCCGGAGTGTGGTAAGATGCGTTGCCGGGCCTGGTGAGAAAGGGTTAACCTGATACTTGCTGCGTCCGGGGTGCCAGAAGTCCGAGGGTCAATATCCAAGAGCCGTAGGTCAGAGGCAGGAGAGAGCAGCGTAGTGCCAAGTCCAAAGCCGAGTCCAGGGGTAGAGTAGTGCCGAGTGCCAAAGCCGAGCCCAGGGTTAGCGAGGTACACAAAGTCAAACGAGAGCCGAGATCAAATCCAAAGGTATCCAACAGGGGCAGGGACAGGAACGTGAGCTGTAACACAGAACAGAGCCAGGCATAGACAACCGCACACAGGAGTCACAGAAGAACTATGCAGAGCGAGGAAGGAGAGGGCAGACTGGGGTTATATATGCAGGAGGACCAATGGTAGCAAGATGTGGAGCGGAGGCCTGTCTGAGCAAGCCCAGGGATAGGTTCAGGTGCGCAGAGTGGGAGTCAGCAAGGTGAGTGGTGGAGATAGCCTGCAACCGATGGGGGGCGGAGCCAGTGGTGCGGGAGGACGGCCAAGAGGATCGGGTGCACGCGTGCTCTGTAAGGTTCCTGTACGCGCTCCCTGGCCGCGTGTGGGAGGATGCGGCATGCGCCACGGAGGAGCAGCATGGCGTCTGACGGGAGGAGGTAAGGAGCCGACGGGGAGGGGGTCTGGAACGAACAGCCGCACTGGGAGCCGGGGTGATGGGGACCCGCTGAGAGGCGCGTGTCCCCTGATCCCTTACACATATCCCCTCTTAGATGCCTCTTTTCTAATGTAAATAAATCTAATTTCGCTAGCTTCTCCTCATAAGTTAGATTGTCCATCCCCTTTATTAATTTGGTGGCTCTTCTCTGCACTCTCTCTGGTTCCATAATGTCTTTTCTTAGGATTGGTGCCCAAAATTGTACACCATTTTCAAGGTGTTGTCTTACTAATGCTTTGTAAAGGGGCATAATTATGTTTACTTCCCTTCCATCCATTGCCCGTTTGATGCAAGATAAGATCTTGTTTGCCTTTGCAGCTACTGCATGACTTTGGGCACTATTGCTAAGCCTGCTGTCTACAAGCACTCCTAAATCCTTCTCCATCAAGGATTCCCTCAATTTATCCCCATTTAATTTGTAAGTCGCCTGTTTATTCTTGCATCCCAAATGCATAACCTTACATTTATCTGTATTAAATCTCATCTGCCATTTACCTGCCCACGTTTCCAGTCTCTCCAAGTCCTTCTGAAGAGAAATTACAGCCTGCTCTGATTCTATTACCTTAAACAATTTAGTATCATCAGCAAAGATGGAGACTTTGCTCTCGATGCCAACCTCAAGGTCATTAATAAACAAGTTAAAAAGCAGGGGTCCCAGTACCGATCTCTGAGGTACTCCACTCACGTCTTTAGCCCAACCTGAAAATGTTCCATTTATGACAACCCTCTGTTGTCTGTCCTTTTACCAGTTTTCAAACCATGTGCATATGTTATTACGGAGTCCAATTTTCTTTATTTTGTACACCAACCTCTTGTGTGAAACCGTATCAAAAGCCTTTGCAAAATCTAAGTAGACCACATCAACTGCATTACCCTGGTCTAAATTCCTTCTTACCTCCTCAAAGAAACAAATAAGGTTAGTTTGGCATGCTCTATCCTTCATAAATCCATGCTGACTATTACTAATAATTTTGTTTTCCATTAGGTATTCCTGAATATTACCCTGTATTAAACCTTCAAGTAGTTTCCCCATTATTAAAGTCAGGCTTACAGGTTTGTAATTTCCCTGTTGTGATCTAGCTCCCTTTTTAAATATAGGCACCTCATCTGCTTTACGCCAATCTTGTGGTACTGAGCCTCTGGAAATGGACTCCTTGAATATTAAATATAATGGTTTGGCTATTACTGAGCTTAACTCATTGAGAACCCTTGGATGTATGTCATCGGGGCCAGTTGACTTATTTACTTTATTTTATCAAGTCGCTTATGAACTTCTTCCTCAGTTAACCAATTGTTAATTAATATGGAGGTTGTGGCTTCCTCCTGCGGCACTACTATTGAACTTGATTCTTCCCTGGTAAACACAGAGGCAAAGAATTGTTTTAATACCGCTGCTTTTTCCTTATCTCCAGTAATCTGCCTACCCATCTCACACTGAAATTTTTGTTTCTCATTTTTTTGTTATGATGGTACTTAAAGAACATTTTAGGGTTGCTATTACTTTCTATTGCAATCCTTTTTTCATTATCCATTTTTGCTAATTTGATTGCCCTTTTGCAATTTTTGTTACATTCCTTATAATTCTGAAACGATGTCTCCGTCCCTTCTGACTTAAAGAATCTAAACGCCTTCCTCTTCTTGTCCATTTCCTCCTCTACCTGTTTATTTAGCCACATTGGTTTTGACTTATTTCTTTTATACTTATTACCCAAGGGTATACTATACACTGATAAGTGTACTTTTCTAACAATGTTTTAAATACTGTCCATATATCTTCTACATTTTTCCCTGCAAAAACATCATCGCAATGTATTACTTGTAGATTAGACCTCAGTTTATTAAAATCTGCCTTTCTAAAGTTTAAGGTCTTTGTTGAACCCAAGTAATCTATTTTTTGATAATTTATTTTAAATGAGACCATGTGTCATATTCTCTAGCCTGCTGTACCCATGCTTAGCCACCGGGATTGCTGCCACTCTCAATGTCTTGTTCTAGCCTGCAGTACCTATACTTGTTCACCGGGATTGCTGCTGGTAAACTAAGGAACATTCCAGACTCTGATACCTGACACCTCTGCACCTGTGCTCCACCTCTCAGCCTGCCTATATAAACCTCCCTTTCCTGTTCCTCCCTTGCCTGTTTATACTGGTTCCTTAGCTATTGCAAGGTTCCTGTGTTTACTGCTGTGCTAGCTATTGCTATCATCCTGTTCCAGTTTCCTCGTTGCCGACCTCTGCTTGTTTCCTGACTTCGCTACCTGCCGCCTGCCTCGGACCCCTGCGTGTTTCTTGACTTCGCTACCTGCCGCCTGCCTCGGACCCCTGCTTGTTTCCTGACTTCGCTACCTGCTGCCTGCCTCGCATCTCTGCTTGTGACCCCTACTTCGTTCCCTGCTGTTCCTGCCACTGGGATCCACTTCAGCCGAAGTCCAATCCTTGACAGAATAAACAGGCCCTACCATGGATTCCGCTGGAACACACCCGGCTCAGGCTCAGACACTCCATGACTTACAACATATCATGGTTGGTTACCAGGAACAACAAAGACACGTGTTTAATCGTCTTGGCCGCTTGGAAGAACAAGCCGCCACCGCGGAAGCTGAGAATCGTGAAATACGTATAGCCTTAATCACCTTGTCTGGTAAAAACACTGTGCCTTTGCAAACCGCACCCCGTATATCCCTTCCGGAAATTTTTTTGGGGAAAAAACAATCTTTCCGGAATTTCCTTAATCAATGCAGACTTGTGTTCAAGCTTCAGGCCATCATTTATCATACCGAAGAAGCCCAGGTTGGACTGATCATAACCCTGCTCAAGGATGAGGCACTTGCTTGGGTCTCCTCTATGTTAGAACAAGATAGACCACTACTAAGGGACTTGGAGGAGTTCATCGAAGCCATGAGTCTTATTTTTGATGACCCAAATCGTAGTGCAACCGCTGAGGCAACTCTGAACAATCTTCGTCAAGGAAGACGCTCGGCAGTTGAATACGCCGCTGAATTCCGCAGATGGGTTAACGATACTGATTGGAATGAGGCCGCGCAGAAATATCATTTCATCAAGTTAAAGACGAACTAGCCCGGGTGGAGCCCCCAGAGAGATTTCAGGACTTTGTCCGTTTATGCATCCAAATTGATCGCAGGCTTACGGAAAGACGATTGGAGAGACAGGGGTTCATGCCAAGCAACCCCGGGTTTAGAGATGTCAGTACCCCAAGACGTTCCAGGGAGACTGAGGAGGAGCCGATGCAAGTAAATACACTGCGGGGACCCATCTCAACTGGGGAAGGAATAGAGGCCGAACAGAAGATCTCTGTTTATATTGCGGAAATGATGGGCACTATCTCGCTGATTGCCCAAACAAGTCCAGGCGGTCTTCTTTCCATAGCCCTAGGAGAAATCAGCTGCACGCTATTTCAAAGACTGTTTTCTCTGCTTCTCAAGGGAAAGATAACCCTCCTTCGCTACACCCTCACCTCCTGGTTCCTATTATAATCGAGGAAGGAACACATCGTTTTTCAACCACAGTAATGGTCGACTCAGGGGCGGCAGGGAGTTTTATGGACATAGAATTCACCAAAAGCAATTCGGTATCATTTGTAGCCAAGGAATCGCCAGAAAGGATGGAAGTCGTTGACGGTTCTCCCTTGAGCTCTGGATCTGTTACCCATGACACCAGTAACTTAACACTAATCATGGAGCCCAATCACCAGGAGAAGATTTATTTTGTACTCATTCCATCACCTTTGTTTCCAGTGATTCTGGGAATTCCATGGCTCATGATTCATAACCCACTAATTGACTGGAAGACAAAGACCCTCACGTTTCCCTCGGAGTACTGTCAGCTAGCCTGTCTACCTAAAACTTCTATACCAGAGTGTGTAGGAATACATAAGATTTCCTCGTCTCAAGAAAATCTTCTGCCGGCTCCTTACTCTGAGTTTTTAGATGTGTGTGACAAGAAGAACGCAGATACGCTTCCCCCACATCGCTCTTATGACTGTCCCATTGAATTATTACCGGGTGCTGCCATTCCGTTTGGAAGAATCTATTCCCTCTCAGAACCGTAATTGAAGGTCCTCAATGACTACCTACATGAGAACCTATCAAAGGGTTTTATCCGACCCTCTACTTCTCCAGCAGGTGCTGCGCTCTTCTTCGTGGGAAAGAAAGACGGTTCTCTACCCTCGGACCCCTGCTTGTTTCCTGACTTCGCTGCCTGCTGCCTGCCTCTGATCTCTGCTTGTGACCCCTACTTCGCTCCATGCTGTTCCTGCCACTGGGATCCACTTCAGCCGAAGTCCAATCCTTGACAGAATAAACAGGCCCTACCATGGATTCCGCTGGAACAGACCCGGCTCAGGCTCAGACACTCCATGACTTACAACATATCATGGTTGGTTACCAGGAACAACAAAGACACGTGTTTAATCGTCTTGGCCGCTTGGAAGAACAAGCCACCACCGCGGAAGCTGAGAATCGTGAACTACGTGCAGCCTTAATCACCTTGTCTGGTCAAAACACTGTGCCTGTGCAAACCGCACCCCGTATATCCCTTCCAGTAAAATTTGGGGGGAAAAAACAATATTTCCGGAATTTCCTTAATCAATGCAGACTTGTGTTCAAGCTTCAGCCCATCATTTATCATACCGAAGAAGCCCAGGTTGGACTGATCATAACCCTGCTAAAGGATGAGGCCCTTGCTTGGGTCTCCCCTATGTTAGAACAAGATAGCCCACTACTAAGGGACCTGGAGGAGTTCATCGAAGCCATGAGTCTTATTTTTGATGACCCAAATCGTAGTGCAACCGCTGAGGCAACTCTGAACAATCTTCGTCAAGGAAGACGCTCGGCAGCTGAATACGCCGCTGAATTCCGCAGATGGGTTAACAATACTTATTAGAATGAGGCCGCGCAGAAATATCATTTTCGGCAGGATCTCTCGGAGCAAGTTAAAGACGAACTAGCCCGGGTGGAGCCCCCAGAGAGATTTCAGGACTTTGTCCGTTTATGCATCCAAATTGATCACAGGCTTTCGGAAAGACGATTGGAGAGACAGGGGTTCATGCCAAGCAACCCCGGGTTTAGAGATGTCAGTACCCCAAGACGTTCAAGGGAGACTGAGGAGGAGCCGATGCAAGTAAATACACTGCGGGGACCCATCTCAACCGGGGAAAGGAATAGACGCCGAACAGAAGATCTCTGTTTATATTGCGGAAATGAAGGGCACTATCTCGCTGATTGCCCAAACAAGTCCAGGCGGTCTTCTTTCCAGAGTCCTAGGAGAAATCAGCTGCACGCTATTTCAAAGACTGTTTTCTCTGCTTCTCGAGGGAAAGATAACCCTCCTTCGCTACACCCTCACCTCCTGGTTCCTATTATAATCGAGGAAGGAACACATCGTTTTTCAACCACAGTAATGGTCGACTCAGGGGCGGCAGGGAATTTTATGGACATAGAATTCGCCAAGAACAATTCGGTATCATTTGTAGCCAAGGAATCACCAGAAAGGATGGAAGTCGTTGTCGGTTCTCCCTTGAGCTCTGGACCTATTACCCATGAAACCTGTAACTTAACACTAATCATGGAGCCCAATCACAAGGAGAAGATTTATTTTGGACTCATTCCATCACCTTTGTTTCCAGTGATTCTGGGAATTCCATGGCTCATGATTCATAACCCACTAATTGACTGGAAGACAAAGACCCTCACGTTTCCCTCGGAGCACTGTCAGCTACCCTGTCTACCTAAAACTTCTATACCAGAGTGTGTAGGAATACATAAGATTTCTCGTCTCAAGAAAATCTTCTCCCGGCTCCTTACTCTGAGTTTTTAGATGTGTGTGACAAGAAGAACGCAGATACGCTTCCCCCACATCGCTCTTATGACTGTCCCATTGAATTATTACCGGGTGCTGCCATTCCGTTTGGAAGAATATATTCCCTCTCAGAACCGGAATTGAAGGTCCTCAATGACTACCTACATGAGAACCTATCAAAGGGTTTTATCCGACCCTCTACTTCTCCAGCAGGCGCTGCGCTCTTCTTCGTGGGAAAGAAAGACGGTTCTTTACGCCCCTGCATTGACTATCGGGAACTAAATAAGATTACGGTGAAGAACAGGTACCCATTACCTCTGATTCCTGAACTATTGGAAAGAATTCGGTCAGCTAAAATCTTTACCAAATTAGATCTCAGAGGAGCGTATAATTTGATCCGCATTCGACACGGTGACGAATGGAAAACAGCCTTCCGAACCCGTTATGGGCACTATGAATATCTGGTGATGACTTTTGGACTCTGTAATGCCCCTGCTACCTTCCAGCATTTAATTAATGGTGTCCTCCGAGAGTTATTGGACAATTCATAGTGGCATACCTGGATGACATCCTTGTCTTCTCAGATAATATCATGGATCATCAGAGACATGTCCGAATTGTCCTTGAGCGTCTCCGTAAGTACAAATTGTACATCAAGTTAGAAAAATGTGAATTTGAAAAGACCAGCATGCAATTTCTCGGTTACATCATCTCTCCCGAGGGTTTGAGTATGGACCCAGGCAAGATTCAAGCCATGGTGGAATGGCCAATCCCTCGAAATGAAAAGGACATTCAGAGATTTGTGGGTTTTGCCAATTTCTATAGACGTTTTATTAAAAATTTCTCTTGCATTATTGCCCCAATCACCCAACTCACACGGAAAGAATTCCCCTTCAAATGGTCTCCTAAAACGGATGCGGCATTCGAACAATTGAAGTCACTCTTCACATCTGCCCCTATCCTCATCCATCCATATCCAGAATTACCATTCATCTTGGAAGTGATGCATCCGACTCCGCTGTTGGTGCCATTCTTTCACAAAGAATTGGACCCAAGATGCTCCTTCATCCATGTGCCTTTAATTCATACCAAATGTCAACAGCTGAACAAAATTATGACATCAGAAACAAGGAACTCTTGGCTATAAAAGCTGCATTCTCTGAGTGGAGACACCTACTGGAGGGGGTCAGTCATCCAATTACGGTCTTTACGGATCACAGGAACTTAGAATTCATTCGATCCGCAAAGAGACAAGCCAGATGGGCTCTCATATTTGCAAGATTTCAGTTCCATATCTCATACCGCCCTGGCTCCAAGAATGGGAAAGCCGACGCCTTGTCACGGTCCTTTCCTAATCCTAGTTCAGACAAAGAGCAAGAAGAAACTATTCTTCCAAAAAGAAATTTTTTGGGCGTCACATTCTCTGCCGATCTCCTCACACGAATAAAGGGAGCCTACTCAAATGACACTTTTCTTAAAAACCCTCCTCCGGAAGCAGAACTATTTCTATGTGATGGTCTCTGGAACTGTAAGGATCGTCTGTTCGTCCCTAAGGAGGTAAGATTAGAGGTGCTCCAATTAATGCACGACTCCCGACCCGCTGGTCACCCAGGTGTCCTCAAGACACAGGAACTGTTGCCTCGCTCTTTTTGGTGGCCTAAATTAGCACAAGATGTTAAAGACTATGTCCTCTCCTGTGAGACTTGTGCTAGAACCAAGACCCCTTGAGCATCACCTGTAGGTTTACTGCAGCCTCTTCCGGTTCCAACTCGTCCTTGGGGGTCCATATCAATGAATTTTATTGTTGACCTGCCCCGATCAAATGGACATAATACCATCCTGGTAGTGGTGGATCGACTTACAAAGATGGCTCACTTCACTGCAGCACATAATCTTCCTTCTGCAGACCAGACATCCAAGTTGATTGTGAAAGAGGTGTTTCGGCTTCACGGGGCTCCTGATGAGATCATATCCGATAGAGGGGTACAATTCACTTCAAAATTTTGGAGGACCTTCTGTTCCTCTCTAGGAATTCGTTTAAGTTTATCGTCTGGCTATCATCCACAATCCAATGGCCAGACAGAAAGGACCAATCAGACTTTGGAACAATACTTACAATGTTTTGTTTGTCATCTCCAGGATGACTGGATTGATTTCCTACCATTAGCTGAGTTTTCATACAACAACTGACATCATTCATCGACTCAGAAGAGCCCCTTTTTCTCAAATTATGGATTTCATCCAACCTTTATTCCTCGTTTTCCATCTTCGGGCCCCATTCCGGCAGTTACAGAGAAACTGGAGACTCTGCGAGACATCCAGGAGACCCTCAAAGAGACACTTCGTGAGACTCAAGTAAAGTACAAAAGAGCAGCAGACCAACACCGCAGACCCTCCCCAGAATTTCAAGTCGGGAATAAAGTCTGGCTTTCTACAAAAAATCTACGTCTTAAGGTTCCAACCATTAAATTGGGCAAAAAATACATCGGGCCATTTCGCATCTCAGCACTAATAAATCCAGTGTCCTTCAGATTAGAGCTTCCTTTGACCATCAAAATACACCCTGTGTTTCATTCTTCTCTGCTGAAACCTTTCCATGAGAACCCGTTTCCTGGATGGAGACTTCCTCCCCCTGATCCCGTCCTCGTGGATAACGAAGAGGAATTCATTGTGGAAAGAATTTTGGATTCCAGGTTACATCGAGGGAAACTACAGTATCTGGTTCACTGGGGGGGCTATGGCCCAGAGGAGAGGTCTTGGGAACCCAAAGATTTTGTACATGCTCTGCGACTAGTCAAAGCTTTCCACCAACGATATCCAGACAAGCCTAGCAAGGATCGTCCGGAGAACGCTCTTGGGAGGGGGGAGTAATGTCATATTCTCTAGCCTGCTGTTACCATGCTTGGCCACCGGGACTGCTGCCACTCTCAATGTCTTGTTCTAGCCTGCAGTACCTATACTTGTCCACCGGGATTGCTGCTGATAAACTAAGGAACATTCCAGACCCTAATACCTGACACCTCTGCACCTGTGCTCCACCTCTCAGCCTGCCCATATAAACTTCCCTTTCCTGTTCCTCCTTGCCTGGTTATACTGGTGCCTTAGCTCCTGCAAGGTTCCTGTGTTTACTGCTGTGCTAGCTATTGCTATCATCCTGTTCCAGTTTCCTCGTTGCCTCAGACCCCTGCTTGTTTCCTGACTTTGCTACCTGCCGCATGCCTCGGACCACTGCTTGTTTCCTGACTTCGCTGCCTGCTGCCTGCCTCTGAACTCTGCTTGTGACCCCTACTTCGCTCCCTGCGTTTCCTGCCACTGGGATCCACTTCAGCCGAAGTCCAATCCTTGACACCCCTCCTGTCCATTGTCGTCCCCTCCCCCTCCTGTCCACTGTCCCGTCCCCCTCCTGTCCACTGTCCCGTCCCCCTCCTGTCCACTGTCCCGTCCCCCTCCTGTCCACTGTGTCGTCCCCCTCCTGTCCACTTTCCCGTCCCCCTCCTGTCCACTGTCCCATCCCCCTCCTGTCCACTGTCCCGTCCCCTCCTGTCCACTGTCCCGTCCCCTCCTGTCCACTGTCCTGTCCCCTCCTGTCCACTGTCCCGTCCCCCTCCTGTCCACTGTCCCCCCCCCTCCACTGTTCCCCCCTCCTGTCCACTGTCCCCCCCCTCCCCTCCTCCTGTCCACTGTCCCCCCCCTTTTCCCTCCTCTCCCCCCCCTTTCCTAGCGGGAAATTTAACTCACGGGCAACGCCGGGTCTCTCAGCTAGTATATATATATATATATGTATGTATGTATGTGATACAAGGCAGCAGGCACTTGGTAAACAATGAAGAGCTGATGCTTATCCCATATTCGATATTGAAACAACAGGTATATCCAGATCTTCATCCGGAAAGAAGAGACAGCACACAGCCAAGTTGAAATAACAATATATTGAGGTAACAAAAACCAAGGCACTACATCCGACGTTTCAGTCAGCTACACGTGACCTTCCTCAGGGATGTGCATTGAAAGAGTGCCAGTGAACAAACATACATACACAAACCAATCAAAAATAATCAAACTCACCCGTGTGCATACCATTTGCAAACATGCAAATTCAAACAGGTGGGGTTGGTGACACGCAATCGCTTCGTGGAACACACCGCCATCTTGCAGCATTATCTACACTGCTGTACTCATACAGGCAATGTGATTCTACTTTGTCTGCATCCGCGCCAACCTCCGGCGCCGTCGTATGACGTCACGCTATGCGCCGTATTCGCGCATGTGCAGTGCAAACCGAAGGCTCATATAACCTATCCATGTAAATACATAGTAATGTTTGCACAGCAGCGACACTCACAGGTGCCTGGATTTACTGCACAGTATAGATTACCCAAAATGCTGCACCATGTCTGCCCACTATGTCTGTAAGCAAATAGATTGTCTATAAAGACCTATAAAAATATATAACCCCACACATAAGGGCCCATCAAAGAACCTGGGGAAATAAAGCGTCATGTGTATAAGATTTGTGTGTCACCAAACATCACCAACATATAAACATATATAGACATATAATACCACCCACTGTAAAGTGAAAATAGTGATGGGAGTACAACCAAGACAAAGCCATGGAGACATACTGCATGCAAATCAACTATACATCCAATTGTAGTCAAAAAGACTATATCTTAGTCAAAAGATAAAAAAACTAGAAATGTAAAAAAAAAAATGAAAAATACATAAAAAATCACTGAAACTTCAAACAAATTTCAAAAAAAATTATCACAAAAAGCATCCCAATTTGAGATCCTCATTTAGCCCGTTTGGGTCAACGGTTTTCAACTCAAAAATCAGCCTCGCCTCTTGCTGCAGCAACAGCTTGTTTCTGTCACCACCCCATGTTGATGCCTGTACTTGAAAAATTGGCATACAACGGAATGTTGCCTTCGAGTGTACCATGTCCCTGAAGTGTTTAGCAACCGGCAGACTTTAACTTGTGTATTTTTTTTTTGTGGTATATCATTTCTTTCCACTGTATGTACAGTATGTACAGTATGTATGTATGTACAGTATGTATGTATGTATGTATGTATGTATGTATGTATGTCTAGAGAGATATATACATAAAGGGTAAGAAATTATGTTGTTTTAAAAGCTTGATTTGTTGTGTTTTAAATTAATTTGTCTATGCGGCTATGCTTTATTTTGTGTTTAAAGTATTTTAAAATTAGATAGATGTAATTGTTGATTTTCTATGGTGTTTTTGAGGTCAGGGTTAGCCTTGGTTTTCAATTTTGTATTCTTGTTGGTACATATATTTTTTCTCAGGCTAAATTGTTATGTTAAAGGCTTGAATTTTTCAATTGTTTAATTGTTAGGGATGGAATGTAAATTGTTTAGGGATGTCATTAATGCATGGTAATTGATGTATGTTTACTGGATTGGATAAAATAGTATACTTGTTTGGAGGTATTTGTCTTTTGCTTGCAATGTTATTTTTTACACTCATTTGCAGAATGTATATGCTGCATAGATTGTATGCATCATATATGCAATGTAACTGCAATGTGTTGATTGGCATTAGAGGTATTTGATTGGCATTTGAAGATTGTGATTGTAAGTTCAGTTAGGATTATGAAAGGAAATTAATTTTATTGTAGTGTGTCTTTATGGAGAATTGTTATTTTGAGTACAGCATGTTTGATAACCCTTCTACATTTATTTGTATATTGGTTCATCATGTGTGTGTGTATATATATATCTCTCTCTCTCTTTGTGTGTATATATATATATATATATATATATATATATATATATATATATATATATATTTGCATGATGAAGCCAATGTACAAATTCATGGGTGAAGGGTGGGTATCGGGCCAGTGTGTCTTAACCCCTTAATTACCTTTGCGGTTATTATCCGATAAATTGTTTAAGGGGTTAATTGATATCTGAATGTAATTGCAATGTATTGGCTTTGTTTTGGCTATGTATTTTGTGGGCAAGACAAGGATGTTGCTGGCGATGGAGACTTCTTATTGATGAGGTCAGTAGTACTTTATTTGTTTGAATATGCTAGTTAATGTTTGAAATAATGGGCAAATAATCTATTATCCCTATCTGGATAATAGTTATTTTGCACATTATTGTACTGTAGGTGTTGGGGGGGGGTGTATGTATTGAATGTATAGGCCAGGTTTATTTGTTTTACATTCAGGGTTTGTTCCGTGGTTCTGTGTGGGACCTCTGGAGACCACCTGCGGGTCTCCTCGGGTATCTCACGGGTATCAGGCTGGTGGTTCCATGGGTGACACATGCGGGGATGAAGCAGTGGCCTCACATCTGTGGGGGAACCGCGACCCGTAGTCTGTGAGGATGAAGCGGTGGCCTCACATCTGTGGGGGCACCGCCGACCCATAGGTGTGGGGATGAAGATGTGTGGTCCCACTTCTGTGGGGGCACCGTGGACCCATAGTGAGCACTTGTGAGTTCCCCAGACCCCCGTGGGAACCACCCGAGGCCCCGCAGACACCTGTGGGTCTGACCCGGGGCTCTCAGACATCCTTGGGCCTACTGTGGGGACCCAATTGTGGCCCATGGTGACCCAAGGAGACCACCTGGGGGCCATGGTGCTGGTGGGACCCATCAGCAGGCCTCCAGAACCTGTTTGAAAAGGGCTGCTGGTACCCTGCAGGTCTGTCAGGTGCCCCGCCAGCCCACCGGGGACTCGCGTGGGGCTGCGTTATGAACCCTGTATGTAAAAGGATAAATCTTGTATTTATTGGGGGGGCACAGGGGGTGGGTAATGTATTTAATAAATATAATGATGTTTATTATGTGTCACTGTATTGTTTTTATTGTGGGTACTGGGGGTGGGGGGGTATGTGGGTAGGCCTCCCTTGTGGGTAGTGGGTGAGGGTGGTTAGGCCTCACGGGGTGGGGAGTTAATGTGGGAGGGTATGTAGGCGTCCCGAGTGGTGGGTGAGGGTGGGTTAACCCCTTAATGACTGTAGCGGTTAATAACCGCTATGGTGGTTAAGGGGTTAGGGGACATTGCTTTGGATGTTTTCATTCTTGTGTCTGTTTTGCAGCAGCGGAGGGGGCCATGGGCAGGATGAAGAGGAGGATGGCCTTCATCGTGGCAGCCGGACATGGGTGGTGAGTACTATATGTATTTAATGTATGTATTGCTGTTTATGTATTTCAAATACACAGGGGGTGTATGTTGTTTATTGCTATGTTTATTGGGGGCAAATGTCCCCAATAAACATACTATTCTGCCTTAACCCCTTCATTGCCTTAGCGGCTATCCGCTATGGTAATGAAGCAGCATTTATGTATTTTTAATAATATTGTGCGGAAGCAGACCCCCTGCTCACAGTACACTATTATTAAAAATACATTCATGCTGCTTCATTACCATAGCACATAGCCGCAAAGGTAAGGAACGAGTATTTATTGATATGTGTGTTTTACTGATAGTGTAGATGTGCAGAGGGTCTCCGAAGCTGAACCGCTTTGGTTTTAGGTCCGGGGAACCCCTGCTTCCCAAGATACAGGCCCCTTTAGGGGGTGCCGGTATCCCTCTGCTGTGTTTACATTCCGCGGTCACATGATCGGGACCTTTAAATGCAGAGGGATACCGGCACCTCATAAAGGGGTCTGTATCTCAAGAAGCAGGGGGTCCCCGGACCTGAAACCAATGCGGTTCAGCTCCGGAGACCCCCTGCACATGTACACTATCAGTAAAAGTTGTTTATAAATACTTTTTATTTTGCCGATGTTTGCACTGAGAGAGCAGCTCTTCTCTCTCTGCTGCAAACATCTATCGGCAGAAAAGGCCTATCGGAAGGCTTATCGGGAGCCAGGCTGTATCGGCACAGGCTCATCGGCAGTTTTGCTTTCGCAGTGATTCGGCAGGGATCGGCATGGATTCGGCCCTTACTGAATACCGCGAGGGCAAATCGACAAAAAAACCCTATCCGCCACCCTTCACGAAAAGATTTTATCGGGGCTTACTGCATGGAGCCCATAGTGTTATGTAAGGAATCGGGGGCCACGTCCCTTGTGGTGTGACCCCTCCTTACCCACTACCAGTACTGCAGCGGCTGCTGCCCCTGCCCCCCGTCGCCACCCATGCCGCCGCCAAGTGCATACCTTGAACTCTGCCGTCCCCATCTTGGATTCTGGCACTCGTGTTACAGACTGTCAGCTGTGCTCCACTACTTCCTGGTCTCTCAGCCACTCACGAGCAGCTCCTCGACACGCCTCCACCATGCCCCTCGTCCGGATTGGTCACTGTCGCTTTAAATATTCTGCTTTGGCTTCACTTCCTTGCCCAGCATAGATCCTTATGGGATGTTACCTGTGTTTCTGCCACAAGCCTTGTTCTTTCGTTACGTATCTCTGTTTTTGTTCCAGTTCGTTGTACTCGTCCAGTTTCCTCCAGGCCTGCTGCTGCTACGCTGAGTTCCTGAGTTCCTGGTTCTTACAGACCTGCTTCGTTTGCGCTGTAATACGGGGTTACTAGTGCTGCCTGGTGGTGTGCCTATTGCGGTCAGTCTTCCCTCTCCTAGACCGGAGCTATGGGTCGTGGACGCCACTCGCGTAAACCTCATTCCCGACCTGTAGCGATTGCGCTGACGCAAAAGGACCAGCTTGATTTCCTGTTGCCGACTCCCTGCTTGAACTACGACTACCCGGATATCTCCTACCCCGACTCTGGCTTGCCCAACAACTATGCTGTTATCTCCAGTCCTGAACCCGGCCTGTTTGACTATGAACTGCGCACTCCGGACCAGTCTGCGCGGTATAAGGTCGGTGATTTCTTAACCCAGCCTCAGCCCCGCGGTCCGGTCCCGGTTTGTGGCGAGCACAATCGTGACATGTTATTAGTGAAAAGGATAATTACAACCCTTATTTTTTAGGGTGTAAATACATACAAATTCTGTAAATACAGTGGCAACTGCAGCTGTTAGATGGTCAGGGTGGCTTAGCACTCCGACAGCACTACAGACAATAAACACAAAAAAACAGCGCAAACTGCATAGTGAAGTATTTCAAATATTATTATTCCATAAATAAGGGTAAGTATTAGCCATACATTAGGTAGATAGAACAAGCGCATTGAGTGCTAAAAGCACGATGAATTACCACTCAGCAACAGGTGTTAGGCAGCTCTGGATATCACAGCAACAGAGATTCCTGAGGTCATCAACACGTCCTCGGTACACGATCCTGGAGAAAACGACTCAATCCGGTGGGGCTGTCTCTTTCGGAGGTGAATTCCTCCCAGCGGTGTCAGCAAGCGTGTTCCCGTCGGACTTCCGGGTCGCGTCCGGATGACGTCACGGCGCCATGCGTAAAAGTTCTCATGGTACACGTAGACCGTGCAATGAGTCCAGTATGTACCAGAGTCCCGATGCACCCAATCAATGGGGATAGAAGGTCGTAGCACCAACAGTTCAATAAGCCACCAGGCAGTATAACAAAATGGCAGTATAGCACCAATAGGAATAATTAAAATAGAACAATAAAATCAACTAATCCTACGCGTTTCGTAGCTCACGCTACTTCATCAGGGCTTTGAATTCACTAATATTTGTATATAGTTATCATATCCCCTCTTAGACGCCTCTTTTCTAATGTAAATAAATCTAATTTAACTAGCCTCTTCTCATAAGTTAGAATGTCCATCCCCTTTATTAATTTGGTGGCTCTTCTCTGCTCTCTCTCTGGTTCCATAATGTCTTTTCTTAGGATTGGTGCCCAAAATTGTACTCCATATTCAAGGTGTGGTCTTACTAATGCTTTGTAAAGGGGCATAATTATGTTTACTTCCCTTCCATCCATTGCCCGTTTGATGCAAGATAAGATCTTGTTTTCCTTTGCAGCTATTGCATGACATTGGGCACTATTGCTAAGCCTGCTGTCTACAAGCACTCCTAAATCCTTCTCCATCAAGGATTCCCCCAATATATCTCCATTTAATTTGTAAGTCGCCTTTTTATTCTTGCATCCCAAATGCATAACCTTACATTTATCTGTATTAAACCTCATCTGCCATTTACCTGCCCACGTTTCCAGTCTCTCCAATTCCTTCTGAAGAGAAATTTCATCCTGCTCTGATTCTATTACCTTACACAATTTAGTATCATCAGCATAGATGGAGACTTTGCTCTCGATCCCAACCTCAAGGTCATTAATAAACAAGTTAAAAAGCAGGGGTCCCAGTACCGATCCCTGAGGTACTCCACTCACGACTTTAGCCCAACCTGAAAAAGTTCCATTTATGACAACCCTCTGTTTGTCCTTTAACCAGTTTTCAATCCAGGTGCATATATTATTACTGAGTCCAATTTTCTTTATTTTGTACACCAACCACCTGTGTGAAACCGTATCAAAAGCCTTTGAAAATCTAAGTAGACCACATCAACTGCATTACCCTGGTCTAAATTCCTTCTTACCTCCTCAAAGAAACAAATAAGGTTAGTTTGGCATGCTCTATCCTTCATAAATCCATGCTGACTATTACAGTACTAATAATTTTGTTTTCCATTAGGTATTCCTGAATATTATCCCGTATTAAACCTTCAAGTAGTTTCCCTACTATTGAAGTCAGGCTTACAGGTCTGTAATTTCCCGGTTGTGATCTAGCTCCCTTTTTAAATATAGGCACCACATCTGCTTTATGCCAATCTTGTGGTTCTGAGCCTGTGGAAATGGAGTCCTTGAATATTTAATATAATGGTTTTGCTATTACTGAGCTTAACTCTTTGAGAACTCTTTGATGTATGCCATCGGGGCCAGGTGCCTTATTTACTTTAATATTTTCAAGTCGCTTATGAACTTCTTCCTCAGTTAACCAATTGTTCATTAATATGGAGGTTGTGGCTTCCTCCTGCGGCACTACTATTGAACTTGATTCTTCCCTGGTAAACACAGAGGCAAAGAATTTGTTTAATACCTCAGCTTTTTCCTTATCTCCAATAATCTGTCTACCCATTTTACACTGAAAGGGTCCTATATTTTCTTTTCTCATTTTTTTGCTATTAAGGTACTTAAAGAACTTTTTAGGGTTGACCTAACTTTCTATTGCAATCCTTTTTTCATTATCCATTTTTGCTAATTTGATTGCCCTTTTGCAATTTTTGTTACATTCCTTATAATTCTGATATGATATCTCCGTCCCTTCTGACTTAAAGAATCTAAACGCCTTCCTCTTCTTGTCCATTCCCTTCCCTACCTGTTTATTTAGCCACATTGGTTTTGACATTTCTTTTATACTTATTACCCAAGGGTATACACTGATAAGTGTGCTTTTCTAACAATGTTTTAAAGACTGGCCATTTATCGTCTACATTTTTCCCTGCAAAAATATCATCCCATTGTATTACTACTAGATTAGACCTCAGTTTATTAAAATCTGCCTTTCTAAAGTTTAAAGTCTTTGTTGAACCCAAGTAATCTGTTTTTTGATAATTTATTTCAAATGAGACCATGTTATGATCACTTTTTCCCAAATTTTCCAGGACTTGAATATTTGTTATTACTTCTACATTGTTTGATATGACCAAATCCAGAACTGCCCCTCTACTGGTTGGTTCCTCAATAATTTGGGTCATATAATTGTCTTTAAGCACCCCCAAAAACCTGTTTCCTTTTGTTGTAATGCTCAGCTCATTGCCCCAGTCTATGTCTGGATAATTACAATCCCCCATTATGCAAACATGACCCAGTTTTGATGCCTTCTCCATTTGCAAAAGTATTTTAGCTTCCTCAATCTCACAGATATTTGGTGGTTTATAGCATATTCCCACAAACATTTTCTTTATACTTTTACCTCCACTGCTAATTTCTATCCACAAAGTCTCTACATTTTCATCATTCCCTTCATAGACATCATCCCTTATAATTAGGGTGACCATTCGTACCGGTTTTGCCGGGACAGTCCCAGTTTTTTCTGCCCTGTCCCGATTTTAGCTCCGTCCCGGTTATGTCCCAGTTTTTGTCCCTGGTCCCGGTATTGCGGGGCAGCGGCGGTGAGGAGAATGCGGCGGCCGGTAAGTATTTTCTATGTGTGTGTGAATGCTGCCGGGGGGACTGAATGAAGGAGAATGCCGGGGGCGGGAAGAGAATGCCGGCGGGGCGGGACTTAGAATGCCGGCCGGCCCGCAGGGGATTGGTTGCAGGCAGGTCAGAGGAGGCCGGGGGCGGGACTTCCGCTTTGTGCAGAGCACACGTGTCTTCCCGCACCCGGCTCCTCTGTGCGAGGTGAGTGTCCCCCTTCTGTCCCGGGTCCCAGCCGGGCGGGGGGGGGTAAAAGGAAGTGGTAGCGGGGGTGTGCCAACCTTTGTACCACCTTGCACCTTTGCCCCCCCCCGGCGCTCCCACCATTTCCCCCCCGGCGCTCCCAGCATTGCCCCCCCTGGTGCTCCCACCATTGCCCCCCTCCGGCGCTCCCACTTCCCCCCCCCGGCGCTCCCACTATTGCCCCCCCCGGCGCTCCCACCATTGCCCATCCGGCGCTCCCACCATTGCCCCTCCGGCGCTCCCACCATTGCCCCCCCCGGCGCTCCCACTATTGCCCCCCCGGTGCTCCCACCATTGCCCCTCCAGCGCTCCCACCATTGCCCCCCCAGCGCTCCCACTATTGGCCCCCCGGCGCTCCCACTATTGCCCCCCGGCGCTCCCACCTTTGCCCATCGGCTCTCCCAGCTTTGCCCCCCAGCGCTCCACCTTTGCCCCCCCGGCGCTCACAGCTTTGTTCCCCGGCGCTCACAGCTTTGCCCCCCGGCGCTCACTTCCCCCCGTCCCCTTGGTGTGGGAGATGGGCTCGGGGGTGGGCAGTGGTTGCTGCGCGGTCGCGAGCGGTACAGGGGCTGGCGGGGTGTATCTGTGTGTGTGTATCTGTGTGTGTGTATCTGTGTGTTTGTGTATCTGTGTGTGTGTATCTGTGTGTGTGGGTGTGTGTGGGTGTGTGTGTGTGTGGGTGTGTGTATGTGTATCAGTGTGTGTGTGTGTATCTGTGTGTGTATCAGTGTGTATCATTGGGTATCAGTGTGTGTGTGTATCAGTGTGTGTGCGTGTGTGTATCAGTGTGTGTATCAGTGGGGGTATGTGTATGGGTGTATCAGTGGGTGTGTGTATCAGTGGGTGTGAGTATCAGTGGGTGTATGTATCAGTGGGTGTGTGTATCAGTGGGTCTGTGTATCAGTGTGTGTGTGTGTGTGTGTGTGTGTGTGTGTGTCTGTGTATCAGTGGGTGTATCAGTGGGTGTGTGTGTATCAGTGGGTGTGTGTGTATCAGTGTGTGTGTGTGTGTGTGTGTGTATCAGGGGGGGGGGGTGTATCAGTGGGGGTGTGTGTGTGTATCAGTGTGTGTGTGTGTGTGTGTATCAGTATCAGTGTGTGTGTGTATCAGTATCAGTGTGTGTGTGTCAGTGGGTGTGTGTCTCTCTCCCTCCCTCTCTCCCCCACCCTGTCTCCCTCCCACCCTGTCTCCCTCCCTGTCTGTCTCCCTCCCTGTCTGTCTCCCACCCTGTCTGTCTCCCACCCTGTCTGTCTCCCACCCTGTCTGTCTCCCACCCTGTCTGTCTCCCACCCTGTCTGTCTCCCACCCTGTCTGTCTCTCACCATGTCTGTCTCCCACCCTGTCTGTCTCCCACCCTGTCTGTCTCCCACACTGTCTGTCTCCCACCCTGTCTGTCTCCCACCCTATCTGTCTCCCACCCTGTCTCCCTCCTTGTCTCCCACCTTTTCTCCCACCCTGTCTCCCTCCTTGTCTCCCACCCTGTCTCCCTCCTTGTCTCCCACCCTGTCTCACTCCTTGTCTCCCACCCTGTCTCCCTCCTTGTCTCCCACTCTGTCTCCCTCATTGTCTCCCACCCTGTCTCCCTCCTTGTCTCCCACCCTGTCTCCCACCCTGTCTCCCTCCTTGTCTTCCACCCTGTCTCCCTCCTTGTCTCCCACCCTGTCTCCCTCCTTCCCTCCCACCCTGTCACCCTCCTTCCCTCCCACCCTGTCGCCCTCCTTCCTTCCCACCCGTCTCCCTCCTTCCCTCCCTCCCTCCCTCCCTCCCACCCTGTCTCCCTCCTTCCTCCCACCCTGTCTCCCTCCTTCCCTCCCACCCTGTCTCCCTCCCTGTCTCCCTCCTTCCCTCCCAACCTGTCTCCCTCCTTCCCTCCCACCCTGTCTCCCACCCTGTCTCCCTCCTTCCCTCCCACCCTGTCACCCTCCTTCCCTCCCACCCTGTCTCCCTCCTTCCCTCCCACCCTGTCTCCTTCCTTCCCTCCCACCCTGTCTCCCTCCTTCCCTCCCACCCTGTCTCCCTCCTTCCCTCCCACCCTGTCTCCCTCCTTCCCTCCTTCCCTCTCACCCTGTCTCCCTCCTTCCCTCCCACCCTGTCTCCCTCCTTCCCTCCCACCCTGTCTCCCACCCTGTCTCCCTCCTTCCCTCCCACCCTGTCTCCCTCCTTCCCTCCCACCCTCTCTCCCACCCTGTCTCCCTCCTTCCCTCCCACCCTGTCTCCCTCCTTACCTCCCACCCTGTCTCCCTCCTTCCCTCCCACCCTGTCTCCCTCCTTCCCTCCCACCCTGTCTCCCTCCTTCCCTCCCACCCTGTCTCCCTCCTTCCGTCCCACCCTGTCTCCCTCCTTCCCTCCCTGTCTCCCTCCCTGTCTCCCTCCCTGTCTCACCCCCTGTCTCACCCCATCTCACCCCATCTCCCACCCTGTCTCCCTCCCTGTATCCCTCCTTCCCTCCCACCCTGTCTCACCTGTCTTCCTCCCTCCCTGTCTCACCCTGTCTCCCTCTCTCCCTGTCTCACTCTATCTCCCTCCCTCCCTGTCTCACCCTGTCTCCCTGTCTCCCTCCCTCCCCCACTGTCTCACCCTGTCTCCCTCCCTGTCTCTCTCCCTCCCTCCCTGTCTCTCCCCCTCCCTCCCTCCCTCCCTGTCTCTCTCCCTCCCTCCCTGTCTCCCTCCCTGTCTGCCTCCCTGTCTCACACCCTCCCTCCCTGTCTAACACCCTCCCTCCCTGTCTCACCCTCCCTCCATGTCTCACCCCCTCCCTCCCTGTCTCACCCTCCCTCCCTGTCTCACCCTCCCTCCCTGTCTCACCCTCCCTTCCTGTCTCACCCTCCCTCCCTGTCTCACCCTCCCTCCCTGTCTCACCCTCCCTCCCTCCATGTCTCACCCTCCCTCCCTCCGAGTCTCACCCTCCCTCCCTCCGTGTCTCACCCTCCCTGTCTCACCCACCCTCCCTCCCTGTCTCACCCTCCCTGCCTCACCCTCCCTGTCTCACCCTCCCTGTCTCACCCTCCCTGTCCCACCCTCCCTGTCTCACCCTCCCTGTCTCACCCTCCTTGTCTCACCCTCCCTGTCTCACCCTCCCTCAGCCTCCCTGTCTCACCCTCCCTCACCCTCCCTGTCTCACCCTCCCTCGCCCTGTATCCCATAAACGAGGGATCGCACCGTCTCCCTGTCTCCCTCCCTCGCCCTCCCTCCCTGTCTCCCTCTCTCGCCTTCTCTCCCCATCTCCCTCCCTCACCCTCCCTTCCTGTCTCCCTCCCTTCCTGTCTCCCTCCCTCACCCTCCCTCCCTCGCCCTCCCTCCCTGTCTCCCTCCCTCGCTCTCCCTCCCTGTCTCCCTCCCTCGCCCTCCCTCCCTGTCTCCCTCCCTCGCCCTCCCTCCCTGTCTCCCTCACCCTGTCTTATCTTAACTGCCGTATACCTACACCGAAGTAACCTACTCTGCTTTCTTCCAGATCTGACTCAAATTTCATGCGGGAGACATCGAAAGACAGGTAAGGATCACCTCCCCTCCAGTATAGTACCTTGAGGGACTGCGGATCAGGTAAGATCCCAGGCGGGATTGCTGCTTTTAGAAATTGTGAAGAGGGGGCATCAAGACACTGGTTAATGGGTTCAGAATCATTCACATCTGGGGTTTTTTTTGTTTGATTATTGAGGTGTACACACACACACACACTCACACACACACACACACACACACTAATGGTAGCAAACTATAAGTGTACTACAATAAATAAACTGTTATATATATATATATATAAAATGTGTCCCGGTTTTTCATTTTCAAAATCTGGTCACCCTACTTATAATAGGTTTAAGATCTGGTCTAACATATAAACATACTCCACCTCTGCTTCTATTTGTTCAATTCTTCCGAAAAAGAGAATAACCCTCTAAATAAACTGTCCAGTCATGAGTTTCATCCCACCATGTTTCAGTAATGCCTATGATACCATACTGCTCCCTTGCAGCTATTAATTCAAGCTCCCCCATTTTATCTGTCAGGCTTCTTGCATTAGCAAGCATGCATTTAAAAAAAATTTCAGCCTGTACTATTATCTTATCTGCTCCTTCCTTTCTGCTCCCACTTGATATAGTCTTTACTCATTTTCTAGTATCATCTGTATTTACTATGGGTGTTTCACTGCTTGTCAAACTTGCACTTGCCCTCATTCTACCTCCATACCACCTTGTATCCTCATCTATTCCATTTAGTTCCTTATCTGTTTCATTCCCCTCCCACCCCCATCCTAGTTTAAAATCTCCTCCAACCTTTTTACTATTCTCCCCCCTAGCACAGAAGATCCCTCTTAATTGAGGTGCAATCCGTCCCTAGAATATAGAGAGCAACTCTCAGAAAAGGAGCCCCAGTGCTCTAAAAACCCAAACCCCTCTTTCCTGCACCACTTTCTTAGCCATGCATTAACCTCCCTGATCTCTCACTGTCTCCCTGCGGTAGCGCATGGCACTGGTAGTATTTCAGAAAATACTACCTTGGAGGTCCTTGCCTTTAGCTTTTGGCCTAGATCCCTGTAATCATTTTTTAGGACCCTCCATTTTTCTCTAACGTTGTCATTGGTGCCAACATGTACCAAGACCGCCGGGTCAATCTCAGCCCCCCCCCAACTATCTGTCTATCCGATCCGCTTTTTTTTGTTGTTGAGTAAAAACATTTTTCTATAACTTTTACATAGTTACATAGTAGATGAAGTTGAAAAAAGACGTAGGTCCATCAAGTTCAACCTACAGTAGAGGCAACGCTTATTCTAACATTTGCCATAAACTAGCCGGGTTACATTTCGGGTATGTGCTGGGTATGTTCTGGGCTAGTTTGAGGCACGTTTAAGGCATTTCTGCATTGACTATCGACCCATAGGATTAACACAGCAGGGATCCCTGGCAGTCCAATTCAGTTTGAATGGGACTGCCAGGGACCCCCGCTGTTAATCTGATAGGCCATTAATCAATGCAAAAATGCTGGGGCTAGTTTAAGGAAATGTATTCAGAATGTACCTGGGTGTACCTGGGTCTTTTGGGGAATTGCCACTGGTTTTTGTTAGAATAATCGCTGCCTCTACTGTATGCTAAATTTAGACAACAGATACTTTATCCTATAACGATACTTACTTATTGATCCAGAGGAAGGCAAACAAAAAACCCCATTAAGGGGAAAAATTAATTCCTTCCTGACTCCAAGAATTGGCAATCGGATTAATCCCTGTATCAACATCCTTCCCATGTATACTTATTTGGTATATCCCTGTATACCTTTCCCATCTAAAAAGATCTCCAACCTTTTTTTGAACAAATCTATTATATCTGCCATCACAGTCTCCATGGGTAATGAATTCCACATTTTAACTGCCCTTACTGTAAAGAACCCTTTCCTTTGTTGCTGGTGAAATTTCCTTTCCTCCAACCTTAAGGGATCGCCCGAGTCCTTTGTACTGCTCGTGGCATGAATAGTTCATTTGAAAGCTCCTTGTATTGTCCCTGAATATATTTGTATATAGTTATCATATCCCCTCTTAGACGCCTCTTTTCTAATGTAAATAAATCTAATTTAGCTAGCCTCTCCTCAAAAGTTAGAATGTCCATCCCCTTTATTAATTTGGTGGCTCTTCCCTGCACTCTCTCTAGTTCCATAATGTCTTTTCTAAGGATTGGTGCCCAAAATTGTACTCCATATTCAAGGTGTGGTCTTACTAATGCTTTGTAAAGGGGCATAATTATGTTTAATCCCTTCCATCCATTGCCCGTTTGATGCAAGATAAGATCTTGTTTGCCTTTGCAGCTACTGCATGACATTGGGCACTATTGCTAAGCCTGCTGTCTACAAGCACTCCTAAATCCTTCTCCATCAAGGATTCCCCCAATATATCTCCATTTAATTTGTAAGTCGCCTTTTTATTCTTGCATCCCAAATGCATAACCTTACATTTATCTGTATTAAACCTCATCTGCCATTTACCTGCCCAAGTTTCCAGTCTCTCCAAGTCCTTCTGAAGAGAAATTACATCCTGCTCTGATTCTATTACCTTACACAATTTAGTATCATCAGCAAAGATGGAGACTTTGCTCTTGATCCAAACCTCAAGGTCATTAATAAACAAGTTAAAAAGCAGGGGGTCCCAGTACCGATCCCTGAGGTACTCCACTCACGACTTTAGCCCAACATGAAAAAATTCCATTTATGACAACCCTCTGTTGTCTGTCCTTTAACCAGTTTTCAATCTGTAAAGTTTTCAACCAGTTTTGAACTACTGTACTGTACAGCACAGTGCAATCAAATAGCAAAGTCATTCCCAAACGGGCTGGTCTTCCAGGAACGAGCCCTTACTGATGCAGCGGACGTTATTCGAACATTAAACGCGGTGTGTAGATCGGAATACCCATGCGATGGCGCACAATTTTTTTGATTCGCGCCGACTTAAACACGCGGGTAGTTTATCGTTTTGTCCGGAACAGAAAATGGCATTTTAGCATTGTCTGCAATGCCGTCGAGAAACTCAAGTGGGCAATCGCGAGTTATTGTCATAAAAATACAATAAACAATTAAATGTCACGAGTACCATGTTGACTAAATCAGCTGAGCTGCCTGCCATGCACGCGAAAGTGCGATAAGCCATATTATACACGGATCAGCGTGTGTATTATACATAAAGTGTACTGTATCTGTACTATACACAGAGCAGCTTGTGTACTGTATCTGTATTATACACAGAGCAGCTTGTGTACTGTATCTGTATTATACACAGAGCAGCGTGTGTACTGTATCTGTATTATACACAGAGCAGCTTGTGTACTGTATCTGTATTATACACAGAGCAGCGTGTGTACTGTATCTGTATTATACACAGAGCAGAGTATGTATTATACACAGAGTAGCGTGTGTACTATATCTGTATTATAGACAGAGCAGCGTGTGTATTATACACAGAGCAGCGTGTGTATTATACACAGAGCAGCGTGTGTATTATACACAGATCAGCGTGTGTATTATACACAGAGCAGCGTGTGTACTGTATCTGTATTATACAAAGAGCAGAGTATGTATTATACACAGAGTAGCGTGTGTACTATATCTGTATTATACACAGAGCAGCGTGTGAATTATACACAGAGCAGCGTGTGTATTATACACAGAGCAGCGTGTGTATTATACACAGATCAGCGTGTGTATTATACACAAAGCAGCGTGTGTACTTTATCTGTATTATACACAGAGCAGCGTGTGTATTATACACAGAGCAGCGTGTGTATTATACACAGATCAGCGTGTGTATTATACACAGAGCAGCGTGTGTACTTTATCTGTATTATACACAGAGCAGCGTGTGTATTATACACAGAGCAGCGTGAGTACTGTATCTGTACTATACACAGAGCAGCGTGTGTACTGTATCTGTATTATACACAGAGCAGAGTATGTATAATACACAGAGCAGCGTGTGTATTATACACAGAGCAGCGTGTGTATTATACACAGAGCAGCGTGAGTACTGTATCTGTATTATACACAGAGCAGAGTATGTATTATACACAGAGCAGCGTGTGTATTATACACAGAGCAGGGTGTGTACTGTATCTGTATTATACACAGAGCAGCGTGTGTATTATATATAGAGCAGCGTGTGTACTGTATCTGTATTATACACAGAGCAGAGTATGTATTATACACAGAGCAGCGTGTGTATTATACACAGAGCAGGGTGTATACTGTATCTGTATTATACACAGAGCAGCGTGTGTATTATACACAGAGCAGCGTGTGTACTTTATCTGTATTATACACAGAGCAGCGTGTGTATTATACACAGAGCAGCGTGTGTACTGTATCTGTATTATACACAGAGCAGCGTGTGTATTATACACAGAGCAGCGTGTGTACTTTATCTGTATTATACACAGAGCAGCGTGTGTATTATACACAGAGCAGCGTGTGCACTGTATCTGTATTATACACAGAGCAGCGTGTGTACTGTATCTGTATTATACACAGAGCAGCGTGTGTACTGTATCTGTATTATACACAGAGCAGCGTGTGTACTGTATCTGTATTATACACAGAGCAGCGTGTGTACTGTATCTGTATTATACACAGAGCAGCGTGTGTACTGTATCTGGATTATACACAGAGCAGCGTGTGTACTGTACTGTATATGTATTAAACACAGAGCAGCGTGTGTACTGTATCTGTATTATACACAGAGCAGCGTGTGTTCTGTATCTGTATTATGCAGAGAGCAGCGTGTGTATTATACAGAGAGCAGCGTGTTTACTGTATCTGTATTATACACAGAGCAGCGTGTGTACTGTACCTGTATTATACACAGAGCAGCGTGTGTATTATACACAGAGCAGCGTGTGTACTGTGTCTGTATTATACACAGAGCAGAGTATGTATAATACACAGAGCAGCGTGTGTACTGTATCTGTATTATACACAGAGCAGCGTGTGTACTGTATCTGTATTATACACAGAACAGCGTGTGTACTGTATCTGTATTATACACAGAAAAGCGTGTGTACTGTATCTGTATTATACACAGAGCAGCGTGTGTACTGTATCTGTATTATACACAGAGCAGCGTGTGTACTGTATCTGTATTATACACAGAACAGCGTGTGTACTGTATCTGTATTATACACAGAGCAGCGTGTGTACTGTATCTGTATTATACACAGAGCAGCGTGTGTATTATACACAGAACAGCGTGTGTACTGTATCTGTATTATACACAGAGCAGCGTGTGTACTGTATCTGTATTATACACAGAGCAGCGTGTGTACTGTATCTGTATTATACACAGAGCAGCGTGTGTATTATACACAGAGCAGCGTGTGTATTATACACAGAACAGCGTGTGTACTGTATCTGTATTATACACAGAACAGCGTGTGTACTGTATCTGTATTATACACAGAGCAGCGTGTGTATTATACACAGAGCAGCGTGTGTACTGTATCTGTATTATACACAGAACAGCGTGAGTACTGTATCTGTATTATACACAGAGCAGCGTTTGTACTGTACTGTATTATACACAGAGCAGCGTGTGTATTATACACAGAGCAGCGTGTGTACTGTATCTGTATTATACACAGAGCAGCGTGTGTACTGTATCTGTATTATAGACAGAGCAGCGTGTGTATTATACACAGAGCAGCGTGTGTACTTTATCTGTATTATACACAGAGCAGCGTGTGTATTATACACAGAGCAGCGTGTGTACTGTATCTGGATTATACACAGAGCAGCGTGTGTACTGTATCTGTATTATACACAGAGCAGCGTGTGTATTATACACAGAGCAGCGTGTGTACTGTATCTGTATTATACACAGAGCAGCGTGTGTAATGTATCTGTATTATACACAGAGCAGCGTGTGTAATGTATCTGTATTATACACAGAGCAGCGTGTGTATTATACACAGAGCAGCGTGAGTACTGTATCTGTTTTATACACAGAGCAGCGTGTGTAATGTATCTGTATTATACACAGAGCAGCGTGTGTAATGTATCTGTATTATACACAGAGCAGCGTGTGTACTGTATCTGTATTATACACAGAGCAGCGTGTTTAATGTATCTGTATTATACTGTACACAGAACAATGTGTGTATTATACACAGAGCAGCGTGTGTACTGTATCTGTATTATACACAGAGCAGCGTGTATACTGTGTCTGTATTATACACAGAGCAGCGTTTGTATAATACACAGAGCAGTGTGTGTACTGTATCTGTATTATACACAGAGCAGCGTTTGTATAATACACAGAGCAGTGTGTGTACTGTATCTGTATTATACACAGAGCAGCGTGTGTGTTATACACAGCGCAGCGTGTGTACTGTATCTGTATTATACACAGAGCAGCGTGTGTACTGTATCAGTATTATACACAGAGCAGCGTGTGTACTGTATCTGTATTATAGACAGAGCAGCGTGTGTATTATACACAGAGCAACGTGTGTACTGTATCTGTATTGTACACAGAGCAGCGTGTGTTCTGTATCTGTACTATAAACAGAGCAGCGTGTGTACTGTACCTGTATTATACTCAGAGCAGCGTGTGTATTATACACAGAGCAGCGTGTGTACTGTGTCTGTATTATACACAGAGCAGAGTATGTATAATACACAGAGCAGCTTGTGTACTGTATCTGTATTATACACAGAGCAGCTTGTGTACTGTATCTGTATTATACACAGAGCAGCGTGTGTACTGTATCTGTATTATACACAGAGCAGCGTGTGTATTATACACAGAGCAGCGTGTGTACTGTATCTGTATTATACACAGAGCAGCGTGTGTATTATACAGAGAGCAGCGTGTGTACTGTATCTGTATTATAGACAGAGCAGCGTGTGTATTATACACAGAGCAGCGTGTGTACTTTATCTGTATTATACACAGAGCAGCGTGTGTACTGTATCTGTATTATACACAGAGCAGCGTGTGTATTATACACAGAGCAGCGTGTGTACTTTATCTGTATTATACACAGAGCAGCGTGTGTATTATACACAGAGCAGCGTGTGTACTGTATCTGTATTATACACAGAGTAGCGTGTGTACTATATCTGTATTATACACAGAGCAGCGTGTGTATTATACACAGAGCAGCGTGTGTATTATACACAGAGCAGCGTGTGTATTATACACAGATCAGCGTGTGTATTATACACAAAGCAGCGTGTGTACTTTATCTGTATTATACACAGAGCAGCGTGTGTATTATACACAGAGCAGCGTGTGTATTATACACAGATCAGCGTGTGTATTATACACAGAGCAGCGTGTGTACTTTATCTGTATTATACACAGAGCAGCGTGTGTATTATACACAGAGCAGCGTGAGTACTGTATCTGTACTATACACAGAGCAGCGTGTGTACTGTATCTGTATTATACACAGAGCAGAGTATGTATTATACACAGAGCAGCGTGTGTATTATACACAGAGCAGCGTGTGTATTATACACAGAGCAGCGTGAGTACTGTATCTGTATTATACACAGAGAAGAGTATGTATTATACACAGAGCAGCGTGTGTATTATACACAGAGCAGGGTGTGTACTGTATCTGTATTATACACAGAGCAGCGTGTGTATTATACATAGAGCAGCGTGTGTACTGTATCTGTATTATACACAGAGCAGAGTATGTATTATACACAGAGCAGCGTGTGTATTATACAGAGCAGGGTGTGTACTGTATCTGTATTATACACAGAGCAGCGTGTGTATTATACACAGAGCAGCGTGTGTACTGTATCTGTATTATACACAGAGCAGCGTGTGTATTATACACAGAGCAGCGTGTGTACTTTATCTGTATTATACACAGAGCAGCGTGTGTATTATACACAGAGCAGCGTGTGCACTGTATCTGTATTATACACAGAGCAGCGTGTGTACTGTATCTGTATTATACACAGAGCAGCGTGTGTACTGTATCTGTATTATACACAGAGCAGCGTGTGTACTGTATCTGTATTATACACAGAGCAGCGTGTGTACTGTATCTGTATTATACACAGAGCAGCGTGTGTACTGTATCTGGATTATACACAGAGCAGCGTGTGTACTGTACTGTATATGTATTATACACAGAGCAGCGTGTGTACTGTATCTGTATTATACACAGAGCAGCGTGTGTTCTGTATCTGTATTATGCAGAGAGCAGCGTGTGTATTATACAGAGAGCAGCGTGTTTACTGTATCTGTATTATACACAGAGCAGCGTGTGTACTGTACCTGTATTATACACAGAGCAGCGTGTGTATTATACACAGAGCAGCGTGTGTACTGTGTCTGTATTATACACAGAGCAGAGTATGTATAATACACAGAGCAGCGTGTGTACTGTATCTGTATTATACACAGAGCAGCGTGTGTACTGTATCTGTATTATACACAGAACAGCGTGTGTACTGTATCTGTATTATACACAGAAAAGCGTGTGTACTGTATCTGTATTATACACAGAGCAGCGTGTGTACTGTATCTGTATTATACACAGAGCAGCGTGTGTACTGTATCTGTATTATACACAGAACAGCGTGTGTACTGTATCTGTATTATACACAGAGCAGCGTGTGTACTGTATCTGTATTATACACAGAGCAGCGTGTGTATTATACACAGAACAGCGTGTGTACTGTATCTGTATTATACACAGAGCAGCGTGTGTACTGTATCTGTATTATACACAGAGCAGCGTGTGTACTGTATCTGTATTATACACAGAGCAGCGTGTGTATTATACACAGAGCAGCGTGTGTATTATACACAGAACAGCGTGTGTACTGTATCTGTATTATACACAGAACAGCGTGTGTACTGTATCTGTATTATACACAGAGCAGCGTGTGTATTATACACAGAGCAGCGTGTGTACTGTATCTGTATTATACACAGAACAGCGTGAGTACTGTATCTGTATTATACACAGAGCAGCGTTTGTACTGTACTGTATTATACACAGAGCAGCGTGTGTATTATACACAGAGCAGCGTGTGTACTGTATCTGTATTATACACAGAGCAGCGTGTGTACTGTATCTGTATTATACACAGAACAGCGTGTGTACTGTATCTGTATTATACACAGAGCAGCGTGTGTATTATACACAGAGCAGCGTGTGTACTGTATCTGTATTATACACAGAGCAGCGTGTATACTGTGTCTGTATTATACACAGAGCAGCGTTTGTATAATACACAGAGCAGTGTGTGTACTGTATCTGTATTATACACAGAGCAGCGTTTGTATAATACACAGAGCAGTGTGTGTACTGTATCTGTATTATACACAGAGCAGCGTGTGTGTTATACACAGAGCAGCGTGTGTACTGTATCTGTATTATACACAGAGCAGCGTGTGTACTGTATCAGTATTATACACAGAGCAGCGTGTGTACTGTATCTGTATTATAGACAGAGCAGCGTGTGTATTATACACAGAGCAGCGTGTGTACTGTATCTGTATTGTACACAGAGCAGCGTGTGTTCTGTATCTGTACTATACACAGAGCAGCGTGTGTACTGTACCTGTATTATACTCAGAGCAGCGTGTGTATTATACACAGAGCAGCGTGTGTACTGTGTCTGTATTATACACAGAGCAGAGTATGTATAATACACAGAGCAGGTTGTGTACTGTATCTGTATTATACACAGAGCAGCTTGTGTACTGTATCTGTATTATACACAGAGCAGCGTGTGTACTGTATCTGTATTATACACAGAGCAGCGTGTGTATTATACACAGAGCAGCGTGTGTACTGTATCTGTATTATAGACAGAGCAGCGTGTGTATTATACACAGAGCAGCGTGTGTACTTTATCTGTATTATACACAGAGCAGCGTGTGTATTATACAGAGAGCAGCGTGTGTACTGTATCTGTATTATACACAGAGCAGCGTGAGTACTGTATCTGTATTATACACAGAGCAGCGTGTGTATTATACACAGAGCAGCGTGTGTACTGTATCTGTATTATACACAGAGCAGCGTGTGTATTATACACAGAGCAGCGTGTGTACTGGATCTGTATTATACACAGAGCAGCGTGTGTATTATACACAGAGCAGCGTGTGTACTTTATCTGTATTATACACAGAGCAGCGTGTGTACTGTATCTGTATTATACACAGAGCAGCGTGTGTATTATACACAGAGCAGCGTGTGTACTTTATCTGTATTATACACAGAGCAGCGTGTGTATTATACACAGAGCAGCGTGTGTACTGTATCTGTATTATACACAGAGCAGTGTGTGTATTATACACAGAGCAGCGTGTGTACTTTATCTGTATTATACACAGAGCAGCGTGTGTAATGTACCTGTATTATACACAGAGCAGCTTGTGTATTATACACAGAGCAGCGTGTGTACTGTATCTGTATTATAGACAGAGCAGCGTGTGTATTATACACAGAGCAGCGTGTGTACTGTATCTGTATTATACACAGAGCAGTGTGTGTATTATACACAGAGCAGCGTGTGTACTGTATCTGGATTATACACAGAGCAGCGTGTGTACTGTATCTGTATTATACACAGAGCAGCGTGTGTATTATACACAGAGCAGCGTGTGTATTGTATCTGTATAATACACAGAGCAGCGTGTGTACTGTATCTGTATTATACACAGAGCAGCGTGTGTATTATACACAGAGCAGCGTGTGTACGGTATCTGTATTATACACAGAGCAGCGTGTGTATTATACACAGAGCAGCGTGTGTTCTGTATCTGTATTATGCAGAGAGCAGCGTGTGTATTATACAGAGAGCAGCGTGTTTACTGTATCTGTATTATACACAGAGCAGCGTGTGTACTGTATCTGTACTATACACAGAGCAGCGTGTGTACTGTATCTGTATTATACACAGAGCAGCGTGTGTATTATACACAGAGCAGCGTGTGTACGGTATCTGTATTATACACAGAGGAGCGTGTGTATTATACACAGAGCAGCGTGTGTACTGTATCTGTATTATACACAGAGCAGCGTGTGTATTATACACAGAGCAGCGTGTGTACGGTATCTGTATTATACACAGAGCAGCGTGTGTATTATACACAGAGCAGAGTATGCATAATACACAGAGCAGCTTGTGTACTGTATCTGTATTATACACAGAGCAGCGTGTGTACTGTGTCTGTATTATACACAGAGCAGAGTATGTATAATACACAGAGCAGCTTGTGTACTGTATCTGTATTATACACAGAGCAGAGTATGTATAATACACAGAGCAGAGTGTGTACTGTATCTGGATTATACACAGAGCAGCGTGTGTGTTATACACAGAGCAGCGTGAGTACTTTATCTGTATTATACACAGAGCAGCGTGTGTATTATACAGAGAGCAGCGTGTTTACTGTATCTGTATTATACACAGAGCAGCGTTTGTATTATACACAGAGCAGCGTGTGTACTGTATCTGTATTATACACAGAGCAGCGTGTGTATTATACACAGAGCAGCGTGTGTACTGTATCTGTATTATACACAGAGCAGCGTGTGTATTATACACAGAGCAGCGTGAGTACTTTATCTGTATTATACACAGAGCAGCGTGTGTATTATACAGAGAGCAGCGTGTTTACTGTATCTGTATTATACACAGAGAAGCCTGTGTACTGTATCTGTATTATAGACAGAGCAGCGTGTGTATTATACACAGAACAGCGTGTGTACTGTATCTGTATTATACACAGAGCAGCGTGTGTACTGTATCTGTATTATACACAGAGCAGCGTGTGTACAGTATTGGTATTATACACAGAGCAGCGTGTGTATTATACAGAGAGCATCGTGTGTACTTTATCTGTATTATACACAGAGCAGTGTGTGTATTATACACAGAGCAGCGTGTGTACTGTATCTGTATTATACACAGAGCAGCGTGTGTACTGTATATGTATTATACACAGAGCAGCGTGTGTACTGTATATGTATTATACACAGAGCAGCGTGTGTACT
The DNA here is from genome assembly GCF_040206685.1 of Ascaphus truei. Lineage (NCBI taxonomy): Eukaryota > Metazoa > Chordata > Amphibia > Anura > Ascaphidae > Ascaphus > Ascaphus truei. The sequence goes on along the minus strand of NC_134485.1, from coordinate 156,365,678 downwards.
GTATCTGTATTATACACAGAACAGTGTGTGTATTATACACAGAGCAGCGTGTGTAATGTATCTGTATTATACACAGAGCAGCGTGTGTACTGTATCAGTATTATACACAGAACAGTGTGTGTATTATACACAGAGCAGCGTGTGTAATGTATCTGTATTATACACAGAGCACCGTGTGTACTGTATCTGTATTATACACAGAACAGTGTGTGTATTATACACAGAGCAGCGTGTGTACTGTATCTGTATTATACACAGAGCAGTGTGTGTATTATGCACAGAGCAGCGTGTGTACTGTATCTGTATTATACACAGAGCAGCATGTGTACTGTATCTGTATTATGCACAGAGCAGCGTGTGTATTATACACAGAGCAGCGTGTGTGTTATACACAGAGCAGCGTGTGTACTGTATCTGTATTATACACAGAGCAGCATGTGTACTGTATCTGTATAATACACAGAGCAGCGTGTGTACTGTATCTGTATTATACACAGAGCAGCGTGTGTATTATACACAGAGCAGAGTGTGTACTGTATCTGGATTATACACAGAGCAGCGTGTGTGTTATACACAGAGCAGCGTGAGTACTTTATCTGTATTATACACAGAGCAGCGTGTGTATTATACAGAGAGCAGCGTGTTTACTGTATTTGTATTATTAACAGAGCAGCGTTTGTATTATACACAGAGCAGAGTGTGTACTGTATCTGTATTATACACAGAGCAGTGTGTGTGTTATACACAGAGCAGCGTGAGTACTTTATCTGTATTATACACAGAGCAGCGTGTGTATTATACAGAGAGCAGCGTGTTTACTGTATCTGTATTATACACAGAGCAGCGTTTGTATTATACACAGAGCAGCGTGTGTACTGTATCTGTATTATACACAGAGCAGCGTGAGTACTGTATCTGTATTATACACAGAGCAGCGTGTGTATTATACACAGAGCAGCGTGTGTACTGTATCTGTATTATACACAGAGCAGCGTGTGTATTATACACAGAGCAGCGTGAGTACTTTATCTGTATTATACACAGAGCAGCGTGTGTATTATACAGAGAGCAGCGTGTTTACTGTATCTGTATTATACACAGAGCAGCCTGTGTACTGTATATGTATTATAGACAGAGCAGCGTGTGTATTATACACAGAGCAGCGTGTGTACTTTATCTGTATTATACACAGAGCAGCGTGTGTACTGTATCTGTATTATACACAGAGCAGCGTGTGTACTGTACCTGTATTATACACAGAGCAGCGTGTGTACTGTACCTGTATTATACACAGAGCAGCGTGTGTACTGTACCTGTATTATACACAGAGCAGCGTGTGTACAGTATTGGTATTATACACAGAGCAGCGTGTGTACTGTATCAGTATTATACACAGAGCAGCGTGTGTATTATACACAGAGCAGCGTGAGTACTGTATCTGTATTATACACAGAGCAGCGTGTGTATTATACAGAGAGCATCGTGTGTACTGAATCTGTATTATACACAGAGGAGCGTGTGTACTGTATCTGTATTATACACAGAGCAGCGTGTGAACTGTATCTGTATTATACACAGAGCAGCGTGTGTATTATACACAGAGCAGCGTGTGTACTTTATCTGTATTATACACAGAGCAGCGTGTGTAATGTACCTGTATTATACACAGAGCAGCTTGTGTATTATACACAGAGCAGCGTGTGTACTGTATCTGTATTATAGACAGAGCAGCGTGTGTATTATACACAGAGCAGCGTGTGTACTGTATCTGTATTATACACAGAGCAGTGTGTGTATTATACACAGAGCAGCGTGTGTACTGTATCTGGATTATACACAGAGCAGCGTGTGTACTGTATCTGTATTATACACAGAGCAGCGTGTGTATTATACACAGAGCAGCGTGTGTATTGCATCTGTATAATACACAGAGCAGCGTGTGTACTGTATCTGTATTATACACAGAGCAGCGTGTGTATTATACACAGAGCAGCGTGTGTACGGTATCTGTATTATACACAGAGCAGCGTGTGTATTATACTCAGAGCAGCGTGTGTTCTGTATCTGTATTATGCAGAGAGCAGCGTGTGTATTATACAGAGAGCAGCGTGTTTACTGTATCTGTATTATACACAGAGCAGCGTGTGTACTGTATCTGTACTATACACAGAGCAGCGTGTGTACTGTATCTGTATTATACACAGAGCAGCGTGTGTATTATACACAGAGCAGCGTGTGTACGGTATCTGTATTATACACAGAGGAGCGTGTGTATTATACACAGAGCAGCGTGTGTACTGTATCTGTATTATACACAGAGCAGCGTGTGTATTATACACAGAGCAGCGTGTGTACGGTATCTGTATTATACACAGAGCAGCGTGTGTATTATACACAGAGCAGAGTATGCATAATACACAGAGCAGCTTGTGTACTGTATCTGTATTATACACAGAGCAGCGTGTGTACTGTGTCTGTATTATACACAGAGCAGAGTATGTATAATACACAGAGCAGCTTGTGTACTGTATCTGTATTATACACAGAGCAGAGTATGTATAATACACAGAGCAGAGTGTGTACTGTATCTGGATTATACACAGAGCAGCGTGTGTGTTATACACAGAGCAGCGTGAGTACTTTATCTGTATTATACACAGAGCAGCGTTTGTATTATACACAGAGCAGCGTGTGTACTGTATCTGTATTATACACAGAGCAGCGTGTGTATTATACACAGAGCAGCGTGTGTACTGTATCTGTATTATACACAGAGCAGCGTGTGTATTATACACAGAGCAGCGTGAGTACTTTATCTGTATTATACACAAAGCAGCGTGTGTATTATACAGAGAGCAGCGTGTTTACTGTATCTGTATTATACACAGAGCAGCCTGTGTACTGTATCTGTATTATAGACAGAGCAGCGTGTGTATTATACACAGAGCAGCGTGTGTACTGTATATGTATTATACACAGAGCAGCGTGTGTATTATACACAGAACAGCGTGTGTACTGTATCTGTATTATACACAGAGCAGCGTGTGTACAGTATTGGTATTATACACAGAGCAGCGTTTGTATAATACACAGAGTAGCGTGTGTACTGTATCTGTATTATACACAGAGCAGTGTGTGTATTATACACAGAGCAGCGTGTGTACTGTATCTGTATTATACACAGAGCAGCGTGTGTACTGTATATGTATTATACACAGAGCAGCGTGTGTACTGTATATGTATTATACACAGAGCAGCGTGTGTACTGTATCTGTATTATACACAGAACAGTGTGTGTATTATACACAGAGCAGCGTGTGTACTGTATCTGTATTATACACAGAGCAGCGTGTGTACTGTATCTGTATTATACACAGAACAGTGTGTGTATTATACACAGAGCAGTGTGTGTAATGTATCTGTATTATACACAGAGCACCGTGTGTACTGTATCTGTATTATACACAGAACAGTGTGTGTATTATACACAGAGCAGCGTGTGTACTGTATCTGTATTATACACAGAGCAGTGTGTGTATTATGCACAGAGCAGCGTGTGTACTGTATCTGTATTATACACAGAGCAGCATGTGTACTGTATCTGTATTATGCACAGAGCAGCGTGTGTATTATACACAGAGCAGCGTGTGTGTTATACACAGAGCAGCGTGTGTACTGTATCTGTATTATACACAGAGCAGCATGTGTACTGTATCTGTATAATACACAGAGCAGCGTGTGTACTGTATCTGTATTATACACAGAGCAGCGTGTGTATTATACACAGAGCAGAGTGTGTACTGTATCTGGATTATACACAGAGCAGCGTGTGTGTTATACACAGAGCAGCGTGAGTACTTTATCTGTATTATACACAGAGCAGCGTGTGTATTATACAGAGAGCAGCGTGTTTACTGTATTTGTATTATAAACAGAGCAGCGTTTGTATTATACACAGAGCAGAGTGTGTACTGTATCTGGATTATACACAGAGCAGCGTGTGTGTTATACACAGAGCAGCGTGAGTACTTTATCTGTATTATACACAGAGCAGCGTGTGTATTATACAGAGAGCAGCGTGTTTACTGTATCTGTATTATACACAGAGCAGCGTTTGTATTATACACAGAGCAGAGTGTGTACTGTATCTGGATTATACACAGAGCAGCGTGTGTGTTATACACAGAGCAGCGTGTGTACTGTATCTGTATAATACACAGAGCAGCGTGAGTACTGTATCTGTATTATACACAGAGCAGCGTGTGTATTATACACAGAGCAGCGTGTGTACTGTATCTGTATTATACACAGAGCAGCGTGTGTATTATACACAGAGCAGCGTGAGTACTTTATCTGTATTATACACAGAGCAGCGTGTGTATTATACAGAGAGCAGCGTGTGTACTGTACCTGTATTATACACAGAGCAGTGTGTGTAATGTATCTGTATTATACACAGAGCAGCGTGTGTACTGTATCTGTATTATACACAGAGCAGCGTGTGTACTGTACCTGTATTATACACAGAGCAGCGTGTGTACTGTACCTGTATTATACACAGAGCAGCGTGTGTACAGTATTGGTATTATACACAGAGCAGCGTGTGTATTATACAGAGAGCATCGTGTGTACTTTATCTGTATTATACACAGAGCAGTGTGTGTATTATACACAGAGCAGCGTGTGTACTGTATCTGTATTATACACAGAGCAGCGTGTGTACTGTACCTGTATTATACACAGAGCAGCGTGTGTACTGTACCTGTATTATACACAGAGCAGCGTGTGTACAGTATTGGTATTATACACAGAGCAGCGTTTGTATTATACAGAGAGCATCGTGTGTACTTTATCTGTATTATACACAGAGCAGTGTGTGTATTATACACAGAGCAGCGTGTGTACTGTATCTGTATTATACACAGAGCAGCGTGTGTACTGTATATGTATTATACACAGAGCAGTGTGTGTACTGTATATGTATTATACACAGAGCAGCGTGTGTACTGTATCTGTATTATACACAGAGCAGCGTGTGTATTATACACAGAGCAGCGTGTGTATTATGCACAGAGCAGCGTGTGTACTGTATCTGTATTATACACAGAGCAGCGTGTGTACTGTATCTGTATTATACACAGAGCAGCGTGTGTAATGTATCTGTATTATACACAGAGCAGCGTGTGTAATGTATCTGTATTATACACAGAGCACCGTGTGTACTGTATCTGTATTATACACAGAGCAGCGTGTGTACTGTATATGTATTATACACAGAGCAGCGTGTGTACTGTATCTGTATTATACACAGAGCAGCGTGTGTAATGTATCTGTATTATACACAGAGCACCGTGTGTACTGTATCTGTATTATACACAGAGCAGCGTGTGTACTGTATCTGTATTATACACAGAGCAGCATGTGTACTGTATCTGTATAATACACAGAGCAGCGTGTGTACTGTATCAGTATTATACACAGAGCAGCGTGTGTACTGTATCTGTATTATACACAGAGCAGCGTGTGTATTATACACAGAGCAGCGTGTGTGTTATACACAGAGCAGCGTGTGTACTGTATATGTATTATGCACAGAGCAGCGTGTGTACTGTATCTGTATTATACACAGAGCAGCATGTGTACTGTATCTGTATAATACACAGAGCAGCGTGTGTACTGTATCAGTATTATACACAGAGCAGCGTGTGTATTATACACAGAGCAGCGTGAGTACTGTATCTGTATTATACACAGAGCAGCGTGTGTATTATACACAGAGCAGCGTGAGTACTGTATCTGTATTATACACAGAGCAGCGTGTGTACTGTATCTGTATTATACACAGAGCAGCGTGTGTATTATACACAGAGCAGCGTGTGTGTTATACACAGAGCAGCGTGTGTACTGTATCTGTATTATACACAGAGCAGCATGTGTACTGTATCTGTATAATACACAGAGCAGCGTGTGTACTGTATCAGTATAATACACAGAGCAGCGTGTGTACTGTATCTGTATTATACACAGAGCAGCGTGTGTATTATACACAGAGCAGCGTGTGTACTGTATCTGTATTATACACAGAGCAGCGTGTGTATTATACACAGAGCAGCGTGAGTACTTTATCTGTATTATACACAGAGCAGCGTGTGTATTATACAGAGAGCAGCGTGTGTACTGTACCTGTATTATACACAGAGCAGCGTGTGTATTGTATCTGTATTATACACAGAGCAGCGTGTGTACTGTATCTGTATTATACACAGAGCAGCGTGTGTACTGTACCTGTATTATACACAGAGCAGCGTGTGTACTGTACCTGTATTATACACAGAGCAGCGTGTGTACAGTATTGGTATTATACACAGAGCAGCGTGTGTATTATACAGAGAACATCGTGTGTACTTTATCTGTATTATACACAGAGCAGTGTGTGTATTATACACAGAGCAGCGTGTGTACTGTATCTGTATTATACACAGAGCAGCGTGTGTACTGTACCTGTATTATACACAGAGCAGCGTGTGTACTGTACCTGTATTATACACAGAGCAGCGTGTGTACAGTATTGGTATTATACACAGAGCAGCGTTTGTATTATACAGAGAGCATCGTGTGTACTTTATCTGTATTATACACAGAGCAGTGTGTGTATTATACACAGAGCAGCGTGTGTACTGTATCTGTATTATACACAGAGCAGCGTGTGTACTGTATATGTATTATACACAGAGCAGCGTGTGTACTGTACATGTATTATACACAGAGCAGCGTGTGTACTGTATCTGTATTATACACAGAGCAGCGTGTGTATTATACACAGAGCAGCGTGTGTATTATGCACAGAGCAGCGTGTGTACTGTATCTGTATTATACACAGAGCAGCGTGTGTACTGTATCTGTATTATACACAGAGCAGCGTGTGTAATGTATCTGTATTATACACAGAGCAGCGTGTGTAATGTATCTGTATTATACACAGAGCACCGTGTGTACTGTATCTGTATTATACACAGAGCAGCGTGTGTACTGTATATGTATTATACACAGAGCAGCGTGTGTACTGTATCTGTATTATACACAGAGCAGCGTGTGTAATGTATCTGTATTATACACAGAGCACCGTGTGTACTGTATCTGTATTATACACAGAGCAGCGTGTGTACTGTATCTGTATTATACACAGAGCAGCATGTGTACTGTATCTGTATAATACACAGAGCAGCGTGTGTACTGTATCAGTATTATACACAGAGCAGCGTGTGTACTGTATCTGTATTATACACAGAGCAGCGTGTGTATTATACACAGAGCAGCGTGTGTGTTATACACAGAGCAGCGTGTGTACTGTATATGTATTATGCACAGAGCAGCGTGTGTACTGTATCTGTATTATACACAGAGCAGCATGTGTACTGTATCTGTATAATACACAGAGCAGCGTGTGTACTGTATCAGTATTATACACAGAGCAGCGTGTGTATTATACACAGAGCAGCGTGAGTACTGTATCTGTATTATACACAGAGCCGCGTGTGTATTATACACAGAGCAGCGTGAGTACTGTATCTGTATTATACACAGAGCAGCGTGTGTACTGTATCTGTATTATACACAGAGCAGCGTGTGTATTATACACAGAGCAGCGTGTGTGTTATACACAGAGCAGCGTGTGTACTGTATCTGTATTATACACAGAGCAGCATGTGTACTGTATCTGTATAATACACAGAGCAGCGTGTGTACTGTATCAGTATAATACACAGAGCAGCGTGTGTACTGTATCTGTATTATACACAGAGCAGCGTGTGTATTATACACAGAGCAGCGTGAGTACTGTATCTGTATTATACACAGAGCAGCGTGTGTACTGTATCTGTATTATACACAGAGCAGCGTGTGTATTATACACAGAGCAGCGTGTGTGTTATACACAGAGCAGCGTGTGTACTGTATATGTATTATGCACAGAGCAGCGTGTGTACTGTATCTGTATTATACACAGAGCAGCATGTGTACTGTATCTGTATAATACACAGAGCAGCGTGTGTACTGTATCAGTATTATACACAGAGCAGCGTGTGTATTATACACAGAGCAGCGTGAGTACTGTATCTGTATTATACACAGAGCAGCGTGTGTATTATACAGAGAGCATCGTGTGTACTGAATCTGTATTATACACAGAGGAGCGTGTGTATTATACACAGAGCAGCGTGTGTACTGTATCTGGATTATACACAGAGCAGCGTGTGTATTATACAGAAAGCATCGTGTGTACTGAATCTGTATTATACACAGAGGAAGGAGCGTGTGTATTATACACAGAGCAGCGTGTGTACTGTATCTGTATTATACACAGAGCAGCGTGTGTACTGTACCTGTATTATACACAGAGCAGCGTGTGTATTATACACAGAGCAGCGTGTGTACTGTGTCTGTATTATACACAGAGCAGAGTATGTATAATACACAGAGCAGCGTGTGTACTGTATTTGTATTATAAACAGAGCAGCGTTTGTATAATACACAGAGCAGCGTGTGTACTGTATCTGGATTATACACAGAGCAGCGTGTGTGTTATACACAGAGCAGCGTGTGTACTGTATCTGTATTATACACAGAGCAGCGTGTGTACTGTATCTGTATTATACACAGAGCAGCGTGTGTACTGTATATGTATTATACACAGAGCAGCGTGTGTACTGTATCTGTATTATACACAGAGCAGCGTGTGTACTGTATCTGTATTATACACAGAGCAGAGTTTGTATTATACACAGAGCAGCGTGTGTATTGTATCTGTATTATACACAGAGCAGCGTGTGTACTGTATCTGTATTATACACAGAGCAGCGTGTGTATTATACACAGAGCAGCGTGTGTTCTGTATCTGTATTATACTGTACACAGAACAATGTGTGTATTATACACAGAGCAGTGTGTGTACTGTATCTGTATAATACACAGATCAGTGTGTGAATTATACAGAGAACAGCGTGTGTTCTGTATCTGTATTATGCAGAGAGCAGCGTGTGTATTATACAGAGAGCAGCGTGTTTACTGTATCTGTATTATACACAGAGCAGCGTGTGTACTGTATCTGTACTATACACAGAGCAGCGTGTGTACTGTATATGTATTATACACAGAGCAGCGCGTGTATTATACTGTACACAGAGCAGCGTGTGTACTGTATCTGTGTTATACACAGAGCAGCATGTGTACTTTATATGTATTATACACAGAGCAGCGTGTGTACTGTATCTGTATTATACACAGAGCACTCTGTGTATTATACACAGAGCTGCGTGTGTACTGTGTCTGTATTATACACAGAGCAGAGTATGTATAATGCACAGAGCAGCGTGTGTACTTTATCTGTATTATACACAGAGCAGCGTGTGTACTTTATCTGTATTATACACAGAGCAGCGTGTGTATTATACACAGAGCAGCGTGTGTACTGTATCTGTATTATACACAGAGCAGCGTGTGTACTGTATCTGTATTATACACAGAGCAGCGTGTGTACTGTATATGTATTATACACAGAGCAGCGTGTGTACTGTATATGTATTATACACTTAGCAGCTTGTGTACTGTATCTGTATTATACACAGAGCAGCGTGTGTAATGTATCTGTATTATACGCAGAGAAGCTTGTGTACTTTATCTGTATTATACACAGAGCACCGTGTGTACTGTATCTGTATTATACACAGAACAGTGTGTGTATTATACACAGAGCTGCGTGTGTACTGTATCTGTATTATACACAGAGCAGCGTGTATATTATACGCAGAGCAGCGTGTGTACTGTATCTGTATTATGCACAGAGCAGCGTGTGTACTGTATCTGTATAATACACAGAGCAGCGTGTGTATTATACACAGTGCAGCGTGTGTACTGTATCTGTATTATACATAGAGAAGCGTGTGCACTGTATCTGTATTATACACAGAGCAGCGTGTGTGCTGTATTTGGATTATACACAGAGCTGCGTGTGTATTATACAGAGAGCATCGTGTGTACTGTAACTGTATTATACACAGAGGAGCGTATGTACTGTTTTTGTATTATACACAGAGCAGCATTTGTATTTTACACAGTGCAGCGTGTGTACTGTATCTGTATTATACACAGAGCAGCGTGTGTACTGTATCTGTATTATACACAGAGCAGTGTGTGTACTGTATCTGTATTATACACAGAGCAGCGTGTGTATTATACACAGAGCAGCGTGTGTACTGTATCTGTATTATACACAGAGCAGCGTGTGTACTGTATCTGTATTATACACAGAGAAGCGTGTGTATTATACACAGAGCAGCGTGTATACTGTATCTGTAATATACACAGAGCAGCGTGTGTATTATACACAGAGCAGCGTGTGTGTTATACACAGAGCAGCGTGTGTACTGTATATGTATTATGCACAGAGCAGCGTGTGTACTGTATCTGTATTATACACAGAGCAGCATGTGTACTGTATCTGTATAATACACAGAGCAGCGTGTGTACTGTATCAGTATTATACACAGAGCAGCGTGTGTATTACACACAGAGCAGCGTGAGTACTGTATCTGTATTATACACAGAGCAGCGTGTGTATTATACACAGAGCAGCGTGAGTACTGTATCTGTATTATACACAGAGCAGCGTGTGTACTGTATCTGTATTATACACAGAGCAGCGTGTGTATTATACACAGAGCAGCGTGTGTGTTATACACAGAGCAGCGTGTGTACTGTATCTGTATTATACACAGAGCAGCATGTGTACTGTATCTGTATAATACACAGAGCAGCGTGTGTACTGTATCAGTATTATACACAGAGCAGCGTGTGTACTGTATCTGTATTATACACAGAGCAGCGTGTGTATTATACACAGAGCAGCGTGAGTACTGTATCTGTATTATACACAGAGCAGCGTGTGTACTGTATCTGTATTATACACAGAGCAGCGTGTGTATTATACACAGAGCAGCGTGTGTGTTATACACAGAGCAGCGTGTGTACTGTATATGTATTATGCACAGAGCAGCGTGTGTACTGTACCTGTATTATACACAGAGCAGCGTGTGTATTATACACAGAGCAGCGTGTGTACTGTGTCTGTATTATACACAGAGCAGAGTATGTATAATACACAGAGCAGCGTGTGTACTGTATTTGTATTATAAACAGAGCAGCGTTTGTATAATACACAGAGCAGCGTGTGTACTGTATCTGGATTATACACAGAGCAGCGTGTGTGTTATACACAGAGCAGCGTGTGTACTGTATCTGTATTATACACAGAGCAGCGTGTGTACTGTATCTGTATTATACACAGAGCAGCGTGTGTACTGTATATGTATTATACACAGAGCAGCGTGTGTACTGTATCTGTATTATACACAGAGCAGCGTGTGTACTGTATCTGTATTATACACAGAGCAGAGTTTGTATTATACACAGAGCAGCGTGTGTATTGTATCTGTATTATACACAGAGCAGCGTGTGTACTGTATCTGTATTATACACAGAGCAGCGTGTGTATTATACACAGAGCAGCGTGTGTTCTGTATCTGTATTATACTGTACACAGAACAATGTGTGTATTATACACAGAGCAGTGTGTGTACTGTATCTGTATAATACACAGATCAGTGTGTGAATTATACAGAGAACAGCGTGTGTTCTGTATCTGTATTATGCAGAGAGCAGCGTGTGTATTATACAGAGAGCAGCGTGTTTACTGTATCTGTATTATACACAGAGCAGCGTGTGTACTGTATCTGTACTATACACAGAGCAGCGTGTGTACTGTATATGTATTATACACAGAGCAGCGCGTGTATTATACTGTACACAGAGCAGCGTGTGTACTGTATCTGTGTTATACACAGAGCAGCATGTGTACTTTATATGTATTATACACAGAGCAGCGTGTGTACTGTATCTGTATTATACACAGAGCACTCTGTGTATTATACACAGAGCTGCGTGTGTACTGTGTCTGTATTATACACAGAGCAGAGTATGTATAATGCACAGAGCAGCGTGTGTACTTTATCTGTATTATACACAGAGCAGCGTGTGTACTTTATCTGTATTATACACAGAGCAGCGTGTGTATTATACACAGAGCAGCGTGTGTACTGTATCTGTATTATACACAGAGCAGCGTGTGTACTGTATCTGTATTATACACAGAGCAGCGTGTGTACTGTATATGTATTATACACAGAGCAGCGTGTGTACTGTATATGTATTATACACTTAGCAGCTTGTGTACTGTATCTGTATTATACACAGAGCAGCGTGTGTAATGTATCTGTATTATACGCAGAGAAGCTTGTGTACTTTATCTGTATTATACACAGAGCACCGTGTGTACTGTATCTGTATTATACACAGAACAGTGTGTGTATTATACACAGAGCTGCGTGTGTACTGTATCTGTATTATACACAGAGCAGCGTGTATATTATACGCAGAGCAGCGTGTGTACTGTATCTGTATTATGCACAGAGCAGCGTGTGTACTGTATCTGTATAATACACAGAGCAGCGTGTGTATTATACACAGTGCAGCGTGTGTACTGTATCTGTATTATACATAGAGAAGCGTGTGCACTGTATCTGTATTATACACAGAGCAGCGTGTGTGCTGTATTTGGATTATACACAGAGCTGCGTGTGTATTATACAGAGAGCATCGTGTGTACTGTAACTGTATTATACACAGAGGAGCGTATGTACTGTTTTTGTATTATACACAGAGCAGCATTTGTATTTTACACAGTGCAGCGTGTGTACTGTATCTGTATTATACACAGAGCAGCGTGTGTACTGTATCTGTATTATACACAGAGCAGTGTGTGTACTGTATCTGTATTATACACAGAGCAGCGTGTGTATTATACACAGAGCAGCGTGTGTACTGTATCTGTATTATACACAGAGCAGCGTGTGTACTGTATCTGTATTATACACAGAGAAGCGTGTGTATTATACACAGAGCAGCGTGTATACTGTATCTGTAATATACACAGAGCAGCGTGTGTATTATACACAGAGCAGCGTGTGTGTTATACACAGAGCAGCGTGTGTACTGTATATGTATTATGCACAGAGCAGCGTGTGTACTGTATCTGTATTATACACAGAGCAGCATGTGTACTGTATCTGTATAATACACAGAGCAGCGTGTGTACTGTATCAGTATTATACACAGAGCAGCGTGTGTATTACACACAGAGCAGCGTGAGTACTGTATCTGTATTATACACAGAGCAGCGTGTGTATTATACACAGAGCAGCGTGAGTACTGTATCTGTATTATACACAGAGCAGCGTGTGTACTGTATCTGTATTATACACAGAGCAGCGTGTGTATTATACACAGAGCAGCGTGTGTGTTATACACAGAGCAGCGTGTGTACTGTATCTGTATTATACACAGAGCAGCATGTGTACTGTATCTGTATAATACACAGAGCAGCGTGTGTACTGTATCAGTATTATACACAGAGCAGCGTGTGTACTGTATCTGTATTATACACAGAGCAGCGTGTGTATTATACACAGAGCAGCGTGAGTACTGTATCTGTATTATACACAGAGCAGCGTGTGTACTGTATCTGTATTATACACAGAGCAGCGTGTGTATTATACACAGAGCAGCGTGTGTGTTATACACAGAGCAGCGTGTGTACTGTATATGTATTATGCACAGAGCAGCGTGTGTACTGTATCTGTATTATACACAGAGCAGCATGTGTACTGTATCTGTATAATACACAGAGCAGCGTGTGTACTGTATCAGTATTATACACAGAGCAGCGTGTGTATTATACACAGAGCAGCGTGAGTACTGTATCTGTATTATACACAGAGCAGCGTGTGTATTATACAGAGAGCATCGTGTGTACTGAATCTGTATTATACACAGAGGAGCGTGTGTATTATACACAGAGCAGCGTGTGTACTGTATCTGGATTATACACAGAGCAGCGTGTGTATTATACAGAAAGCATCGTGTGTACTGAATCTGTATTATACACAGAGGAAGGAGCGTGTGTATTATACACAGAGCAGCGTGTGTACTGTATCTGTATTATACACAGAGCAGCGTGTGTACTGTACCTGTATTATACACAGAGCAGCGTGTGTATTATACACAGAGCAGCGTGTGTACTGTGTCTGTATTATACACAGAGCAGAGTATGTATAATACACAGAGCAGCGTGTGTACTGTATTTGTATTATAAACAGAGCAGCGTTTGTATAATACACAGAGCAGCGTGTGTACTGTATCTGGATTATACACAGAGCAGCGTGTGTGTTATACACAGAGCAGCGTGTGTACTGTATCTGTATTATACACAGAGCAGCGTGTGTACTGTATCTGTATTATACACAGAGCAGCGTGTGTACTGTATCTGTATTATACACAGAGCAGCGTGTGTACTGTATCTGTATTATACACAGAGCAGCGTGTGTACTGTATCTGTATTATACACAGAGCAGAGTTTGTATTATACACAGAGCAGCGTGTGTATTGTATCTGTATTATACACAGAGCAGCGTGTGTACTGTATCTGTATTATACACAGAGCAGCGTGTGTATTATACACAGAGCAGCGTGTGTTCTGTATCTGTATTATACTGTACACAGAACAATGTGTGTATTATACACAGAGCAGTGTGTGTACTGTATCTGTATAATACACAGATCAGTGTGTGAATTATACAGAGAACAGCGTGTGTTCTGTATCTGTATTATGCAGAGACCAGCGTGTGTATTATACAGAGAGCAGCGTGTTTACTGTATCTGTATTATACACAGAGCAGCGTGTGTACTGTATCTGTACTATACACAGAGCAGCGTGTGTACTGTATCTGTATTATACACAGAGCAGCGCGTGTATTATACACAGAGCAGCGTGTGTACTGTATCTGTGTTATACACAGAGCAGCATGTGTACTTTATATGTATTATACACAGAGCAGCGTGTGTACTGTATCTGTATTATACACAGAGCAGCGTGTGTTCTGTATCTGTATTATGCAGAGAGCAGCGTGTGTATTATACAGAGAGCAGCGTGTTTACTGTATCTGTATTATACACAGAGCAGCGTGTGTACTGTATCTGTACTATACACAGAGCAGCGTGTGTACTGTATCTGTATTATACACAGAGCAGCGCGTGTATTATACTGTTCACAGAGCAGCGTGTGTACTGTATCTGTGTTATACACAGAGCAGCATGTGTACTTTATATGTATTATACACAGAGCAGCGTGTGTACTGTATCTGTATTATACACAGAGCACTGTGTGTATTATACACAGAGCTGCGTGTGTACTGTGTCTGTATTATACACAGAGCAGAGTATGTATAATGCACAGAGCAGCGTGTGTACTGTATCTGTATTATACACAGAGCAGCGTGTGTACTTTATCTGTATTATACACAGAGCAGCGTGTGTATTATACACAGAGCAGCGTGTGTACTGTATCTGTATTATACACAGAGCAGCGTGTGTACTGTATCTGTATTATACACAGAGCAGCGTGTGTACTGTATATGTATTATACACAGAGCAGCGTGTGTACTGTATATGTATTATACACTTAGCAGCGTGTGTACTGTATCTGTATTATACACAGAGCAGCGTGTGTAATGTATCTGTATTATACGCAGAGAAGCTTGTGTACTTTATCTGTATTATACACAGAGCACCGTGTGTACTGTATCTGTATTATACACAGAACAGTGTGTGTATTATACACAGAGCTGCGTGTGTACTGTATCTGTATTATACACAGAGCAGCGTGTATATTATACGCAGAGCAGCGTGTGTACTGTATCTGTATTATGCACAGAGCAGCGTGTGTACTGTATCTGTATAATACACAGAGCAGCGTGTGTATTATACACAGTGCAGCGTGTGTACTGTATCTGTATTATACATAGAGAAGCGTGTGCACTGTATCTGTATTATACACAGAGCAGCGTGTGTGCTGTATTTGGATTATACACAGAGCAGCGTGTGTATTATACAGAGAGCATCGTGTGTACTGTAACTGTATTATACACAGAGGAGCGTATGTACTGTTTTTGTATTATACACAGAGCAGCATTTGTATTTTACACAGAGCAGCGTGTGTACTGTATCTGTATTATACACAGAGCAGTGTGTGTACTGTATCTGTATTATACACAGAGCAGCGTGTGTATTATACACAGAGCAGCGTGTGTACTGTATCTGTATTATACACAGAGCAGCGTGTGTACTGTATCTGTATTATACACAGAGAAGCGTGTGTATTATACACAGAGCAGCGTGTATACTGTATCTGTATTATACACAGAGCAGCGTGTGTATTATACACAGAGCAGCGTGTGTACTGTATCTGTATTATACACAGAGCAGAGTGTGTACTGTATCTGTATTATACACAGAGCAGCGTGTGTACAGTATTGGTATTATACACAGAGCAGCGTGTGTATTATACACAGAGCAGCGTGTGTACTGTATCTGTATTATACACAGAGCAGTGCGTGTATTATACACAGAGCAGCGTGTGTACTGTATCTGTATTATACACAGAGCAGCGTGTGTACTGTATCTGTATTATACACAGAGCAGTGTGTGTACTGTATCTGTATTATACACAGAGCAGCGTGTGTACTGTATCTGTATTATACACAGATCAGCGTGTGAATTATACGCAGAGCAGCGTGTGTACTGTATCTGTATTATACACAGAGCAGCGTGTGTATTATACACAGAGCAGCGTGTGTACTGTATCTGTATTATACACAGAGCAGCGTGTGTATTATACACAGAGCAGCGTGTGTATTATACACAGAGCAGCGTGTGTACTGTATCTGTATGATACACAGAGCAGTGTGTGTATTATACAGAGAGCAGCGTGTGTACTGTATCTGTATTATACACATACAGTGTGTGTACTGTATCTGTATTGTACACAGAGCAGTCTGTGTACTGTATCTGTATTATACACAGAGCAGCGTGTGTATTATACATAGAGCAGAGTGTGTACTGTATCTGTATTATACACAGAGCAGCGTGTGTACTGTAACTGTATTTTTTTTTTTTTTTGTAACTTAAATTTTTATTAGTTTATAATTTTATAATATTATACAATACAATACATTACAAAGTACATTATATCATGGTGATTCTCAGTGTATCTGGAAGTATAATGTTACTAATATCAATGGAATAGAACTTTAATCTGTGGTCAGACTGGTGGGCCTAAAGGGGTATCGAGACACGGCTCGCTTTCCGGGGTCCATATTATGGTGTCAAACCCCCCTTCTAATCGGGGGGGACCAGGTGTAAAAGCTCAGTCACCGAATAATTAACCGCCCTGCCGATTAGTCGGCTGACACACGACTCATCCAGACGACGTATACATAAACAGGTAGACAACTACATGGGTAGACAAACAAACGTGAAGACCGACAAACAATCAACCATCCGGACGGACAAACCGGTATACAAACATTGATCCAAGAGGAAGAGGGGGGGAGGGGGGGAAGAGGGGGTTGGGATGGATGCTAGTGATCGTGAGTGTGTCTCAGAGTTGTTACGCTGCCTCTCTAGGTATGTTACCTGTTTGAGATGTAATCATCTTATGCCGAGCATGGGTGTAGCACACCTCTCCCAAGGAGAACGGACTTGGAAACTATCATAGCCAGATTGATGCCCTTTCTAACCCCGGGATGTCTGTCTGTGCCAACCAAGGCGTACAGACTTTTAGATAATTGTCGCCAGTGTCGTTAACCAGACTCGTTAACTTTTCCATCTGGCAGATAAACCAAATACGATTCCGAATTTTTGGGATGGTTGGTATGTCTGAGCTTTTCCATAGTGCTGCGATCTCACACAGCGTTGCGAGTGCAAAGTGAGCAATAAGTTTATTATGAGCTTTAGAGAGATCCGCTAGTGGTCTGTTCAAGAGAAACAGCCACGGATCTGGGGGAATAGTAAGATCAAACAGTCTCTGTATCCAAAGTCTAATTGTCTCCCAGAATGAGGAGATCCGCGGGCAAGACCACAGCATATGTAGCAGGTCTGCTGATCCTCCACATTGGCGCGGGCACAGCGGGGAGGATCCCGGCATGAACCTTGATAATTTTAGTGGGGTAAGGTACCATCGCATCAGGACGTTATATGCGTTTTCCTTGAGAGAGGTACATATGGAGCACTTTGCTGTGGCTAGAAAAATAGCACTCCAGTCCTCATCTTCCAGACATTCTCCGATGTCTGTTTCCCAACGCGATCTAAATGAGGGTATCTCATGGGCTTGTTTGCTAGAACTGATCACTTCGCTGTATAGCTGCGAGGTAAGTCCCTTTGTGTCGGTCTCTGCCAGACAGAGCTTTTCGAAGGATGTCAATTGTGGGTACGGGACAAATTTGTTATAAAACGCCCTGATCTGGAGGTATCTAAAGAATTCTGAGTGGGGGATCTCTTTTTCTAATCTGATGTGGTCAAACGTCTTAACTTTTCTGTCATGGCCTTCCAGATCTTTAATCCGATTATAACCTTTCTTTTTCCAAATTGAGATATTACCGACCGATAGGCCCGGCACGAACTCGGAATTGTTCCACAGGGGTGACATCATAGAGCGTGTCGTTTTCATATTAATTTTGCTGACTCTTGGTTTTTTACCTCCCCATATAAACTTGGAGATGTCGGATTGAAGTGAGTGCAGATCCTTCAATCTGAGTGGCACTGAGAGAGTTTGGAAGAGATATAAAATACGGGGGAGTAAGTTCATTTTAACACTATGGATTCTTCCTATCCAGGAGATCCTTTTAGATGTCCACTTTTGTAGGTCTGATTTTAGGGTCCGGATTAGGTTGGGGTAATTTGCGTCGTATATTTCTTTGACGTTTCTGGTGATGTGGACACCCAGATATTTTATAGATTTGTGTTGCCAGTGAAATTTAAAGTTTAGTTTTAATAGTTTTTCTATATGGCTGGGGAGATTGACATTGAGAGCTTCAGATTTGGATTGATTGATTTTGAAGCCGGAAATTTTAGAAAACCTGTTTAGCAGGTCAAATAAGTTTGGTAGTGAGGTGAGGGGTTTCGAGATCATCAAGAGGATGTCATCTGCGTACAGGGCCGCTTTATGGGTTTGGGAGTATGCGTTTAACCCTGAGATGTCAGGGTTTCCTCTGATTTGCGCCGCCAGGGGTTCGATAGAGAGGGCGAATAGGAGGGGAGATAATGGGCAACCCTGTCTCGTACCACTCTTAATTTGGAAGTGCCGAGAGGGGTAGCCTTGGTGTACAACTCTGGCGGTGGGGTTAGAGTACAGCGATAGAATCGCATCACTCACCCGATCTCCAAAGCCAAATGCCGCAAGCGTCTCCTTTAGATAGGGCCAGTCTATCCTATCGAAAGCCTTTTCGGCGTCCAGACTTAACAACATACTTTGAGCAGTGTCAATAGTGGCCAAATCTATCAGATCTATAAATCGACGGGTATTATCTGCGGCTTGTCGGCCCTTGATAAATCCGACCTGATCTGGATGTATGAGTCTGGGTAGGATAAGACATATTCTATTGGCCAATAATTTTGCATATAGCTTGATATCCGTATTGATTAGTGATATGGGCCTGTAACTTTTGCAGTCTAGTGGGTCTTTCCCTGGTTTCGGGATGATTGATATAGACGCCTGTAACATCTCCTTGGGGATGGGGGCTCCCGCTAAAATAGCGTTGAATACTTGGAGCAACCTTGGGGCAAGTAATTTGATAAATTTCTTGTAGTATAACCCTGAGAAGCCGTCCGGCCCCGGTGCCTTTGAAGGTTTAAGTTCCGTAATGGCCTGTGTCAACTCCTCGTGTGTGAAGTCGGCATTTAGGGAGGCTCTGTCTGATTCTGTCAATCTCACCAGGTTGGAGCTAGCCAGGAAATCTCTTAGCTTACTGCTCGTGCTAGGATTATGTGCCACTTTCTCACCATTATAGAGTGTCTCATAGAAGGAGCCGAATTCATCTACTATTTTCTGTGGGTTTGAAGTAGGTGTACCAGATTTTAAGCGTAAAGCTTGGATGTTGTATTTAATTTGCCTGTCTTTCAGCATGCGGGCCAGCATCGTATCCGGCCTGTTTGCTTTTTCGTAAAATTTCCTCTTTGACCAACTCAATGAATTATCAGCCCTGGAGGTCAGTATCATGTTTAATTCAATTTTAGTGTCTTTTACCTCTTGTAGGGTTTGCGGGTCTAGTTTCTTTTTATGTTTGGCGGAGAGAGTTTGTAATTTAGTTTGGAGTGTGACAATTTTTGCTTCTCTCTCTTTTTTTCGTCTAGCTGTGATATTTATGAGGGTACCTCGGAGAGTCGCTTTATGCGCCTCCCAGGGGACCAGATGTGAGGAGACAGAGCCGGCATTTACCTTGAAAAACTGGTCTATCTCATTACCCACAGTATCACAGATCTCTGGAATTTTTAGAATGGATTCATTTAGCTTCCAGTTCGTTCCTGGTCTACCCGTTTGAATATTGTTGCACCGGAGCTCTATGGGTGCGTGGTCAGACCATGAAATATCATGGATCTCCGCTTGGGTGACCTTGGGGACCAGGTGACAGGACACTGCGAAGTAATCAATCCTACTGTATGAGCAATGTGGGTGCGAGAAGAATGTGTAATTCCTATCTGCTGGGTGTAGCTCTCTCCAAATGTCTATTAGTTGGTTACATTTGAGACCTCTTCGTAGGGATATACCTGCTCCTTTATTGTGTAGGGTAGCTCCACCTGATCTGTCCATGTGAGGTTGTAGGACCATATTAAAATCTCCTGCTAAGACCACGCTTCCCTGCGCAACCGAGTTTAGGATTCTAAAGAATTTCTCGAAGAAGATTGCACTCTTTTCGCAGGGGGCATATATACAGGCGATTGTGATATTCTGTCCCCTAATAGTTCCTACTATTATAATAAATCTGCCATCGTTATCCCGTTTGGTTATCAGGCCTTCGTAAGGGATGCTATTACGGAATAGGATGGCAACTCCACGCTTTTTGACTTCAGCAGAGGCCGAAAAAACCTGGGTGAAGTCTTTATCAAGATATTTGGGGGTATTGGTTTTGCTGAAATGTGTCTCCTGTAGGAGCAACACATCTGCATGTTTTCTTTTATAATCTGTGAAGGCTAGTTTGCGTTTAGTGGGGTTGTTAAAGCCATGCACATTGTGAGATATAAAAGTCAACGCCATTTATTGCTGTGTGTGACTACGCGCATCATTATGTTGCTTGACTTACCCGTGGCTTCCATGTGTAGGGCCGGACGATCACTGTCTTCAGGACGCTTACTCGTAGATAGGTATTTGAGGGAAGGGTAGGGAGGGAGTGGGGGGCAACGGGGAGGGAGGGGGAGGGGGGGACTGGGAGTAGCACATGAGGGTCAACAACAAGGGGGTTGGGTTCACGACACATAACAACAGATACTGTAATGTACAAAAAACAAATAGGAACATGAAGACAAGAGCCCACTCCGGGAGCCCCCGGGAGTGGCCCTTGCGCCCAAGGGATGGATCCTTTGGCCCAGACTGACGACGGGATCTTCCCTGCCTGCTGGGTCCTGGCTTCCCTGGGACTTGTTTGCGACCCCTATTCTGTAGGGATCGTAGCGGAGGACACATACACGCCGATCAGGGAACTGTCCTGCCGGCGCATCTCCTTTAAACAGACAACAGTTAAATAACAGTATAACTTATAACTTTAGCAATAAAAAACTCTCATTTACATAACATCCACCTAAAGAGTTTCCCCCAAAACTCCACTTCTCCCTACTCCTGTAACTGTATTATTGTATTGTATTGTATTGTATGTCTTTATTTATATAGCGCCTTTAATGTACATAGCGCTTCACAGTAGTAATACATGTGGTAATCAAATAAAAAACAGATAATATAAATAACAGATCATGGGAATAAGTGCTTTAGACATAAAAATAACATTTCGGAAGAGTAGTCCCTGCCCGAGGAACTTACAGTCTAATTTGTAGGTAGGTAGAACGTACAGAGACAGTAGGAGGGAGTTCTGGTAAGTGCATCTGCAGGGGGCCAAGCTTTATGTATCATGTGTTTAGAATATCCACAGTGCTATTCATATGCTTCTTTAAGCAAGTGTGTCTTAAGGAGGGTCTTAAAGGTGGATAGAGAGGGTGCTAGTCGGGTACTGAGGGGAAGGGCATTCCAGAGGTGTGGGGCAGTCAGTGAAAAAGGTTTAAGGCGGGAGAGGGCTTTAGATACAAAGGGTGTAGAAAGAAGACATCCTTGAGAAGAACGCAAGAGTCTGGATGGTGCATAACGAGAAATTAGGGATGAGATGTAAGGAGGGGCAGAAGAATGTAAAGCTTTAAAAGTGAGGAGAAGAATGGAGTGTGAGATGCGGGATTTGATCGGAAGCCAGGAGAGGGATTTCATGAGGGGAGATGATGAGACAGATCTAGGAAAGAGTAGAGTGATTCTGGCAGCAGCATTTAGGATAGATTGTAGGGGAGACAGGTGAGAGGCAGGAAGGCTGGACAGCAGGAGGTTACAGTAATCAAGACGGGAGAGAATGAGGGCCTGAGTCAGAGTTTTAGCAGTCGAGCAACAGAGGAAAGGGCATATCTTTGTTATATTGGGGAGGAAAAAGCGACAAGTTTTAGAAATGTTTTGAATGTGAGGGGCGAATGTGAGAGAGGAGTCGAGTGTGACCCCTAGGCAGCGTGCTTGGGCTACTGGGTGAATGATTTTAGTTCCAACAGTAATGTGGAAGGAGGTAGTAGAGCCAGGTTTGGGAGGAAGTATGAGGAGCTCTGTTTTAGCCATGTTTAGTTTAAGGCGTCGGAGGGCCATCCAGGATGATATAGCAGAGAGACATTCAGAAACTTTGGTTTGTACAGCAGGTGTAAGGTCAGGTGTTGAAAAGTATATTTGTGTGTCGTCGGCATAGAGGTGATAATTAAACCCAAAAGATGTTATTAGGTCACCTAGAGAGAGTGTGTACAGATGAAAGAGAAGAGGTCCCAGGACAGAGCCTTGGGGTACCCCCACAGAGAGATCAATAGAGGAGGAGGAGGTGTTAGCAGAAGAGACACTGAAAGTACAATGGGAGAGGTAGGATGAGATCCAGGATAGAGCTTTGTTCCGAATACCAAGAGTATGGAGAATGTGGAGGAGAAGAGGGTGGTCCACTGTGTCAAATGCTGCAGAGAGGTCGAGTAATATGAGCAGAGTGTAATGACCTCTGTCTTTGGCAGCATGGAGGTCGTCCGCTATTTTAGTGAGGGCTGTTTCCGTGGAGTGAGCAGTGCGGAAGCCAGATTGTAGAGGGTCTAGGAGAGAATAGGTGTTGAGAAAATGGAGCAAGCGAGAGAATACAAAACGTTCAAGGAGTTTTGAGGCAAAAGGCAGGAGGGAGACAGGTCGATAGTTAGAAAAACAGGTAGGGTCAAGCTTGCTGTTTTTTTTTTTTTTTAAATATTTTTCCTTTATTGGTGTCATACATCACGAGGGTACATAATATCGATACTGGCTCGCAGGCCAACTTGTAAATACGGCGCAGTGCATGTACATGGCATAGAAGGGGTAAATGACACTCAATAAACCCTTTTTCCTGCTTTCAATAGTGAAAAAGAGAGGGGGAGACGAAGGAAAGGTGGATAGTTGGGAACGACTTTGGAGAAAGAGGGGGGAGGGAGGGGCTAGGGTTCGTCGGCCGTAGGGGGGGGGGGGGGGGAGGGGGGTAGCTGAGGGGTTTATGTGGGGGTTGGAAGCCCTATCCAGGGTTCCCAGGTAGAATAGAATTGTGGGGTTTTTTGCTTTAACATTGCCGTCAGTTTTTCCATGTTCATAATTCCGTCTATTCTGGAAATCACGGTTCTTCTAGAGGGGGCTTTAATTTTCTTCCATGCCGCCGCGATACAGCATCTCGCAGCTGTCAGTATTGCTGCCGCGAGTCTGGCCGCCGGGGCAGGAAGGTCGTCAATTGGTTTTCCCAGCACGTAGGTCAGCGGGTCCAGGGGTATTTCTATATCCAGGGTCTCGGTCAGGAGGCCCTGGATCCGGGACCAGAATCTTTGGATCTCCGGACATGTCCACCAAATATGGGGCATGTCCCCCCTTTGACCACAGCCTCTCCAGCATTCGTCTGAAGTGCCTGGGTAGATTTGGCTCAGTCTACTCGGGGTCAGGTACCAGTGGAATAATATTTTATAGATGTTTTCTTTCGTGACGGAACAGATTGAGGTTTTGGTGGCTGCCTCCCAAATATCCTCCCAATCCTCAAGGTCCAAGTTTGTGTTTAGATCTTCATTCCATTTCTGCATGTATTGATGGTTAGGGGGGGGCTGAGATGCTTCGAGCGTTTTATAAATTTCTGATATGAGGCCCTTTTGGTATTTGCCTTTGAGGCAGAGGGTCTCGAATCTAGAACGCGGCGGGAACTTGAGAGTAGGGGATTGGGTTCTTAGGAAATGTCGGATCTGGAGGTATTGGAAAATGGGCAAGTTGGGGGACGTGTATGAGGTTCTTAATTCTGGGAGGGACATGGCCTCATCTTTTTCCAGCAAATCCGCAACCACTCTGATGTTTAAGCCTTGAAATTGGCTGAATTGGGATCGGGCGCATCCGGGTGGGAAGTCCGGGTTCCCGAATATGGGGGTCAGTTGAGAGGGGGTTGAAGCTAGGCCATATTTCCCTTTGGTTTTTAACCATGTCGACCTCGTGCATCTCATTGCCCCGAGACCAAGTCTCAACGATTTCCTGTTTTTGGGAGCTGGGGACCACAGTAGGGTAGGGAGGGGGTTCGGGAAAGCGTGGTGTGTCTCGATTTCTAGCCAGCAATTGGTGTCGGGGGAGCTGTTCCATACTACCGCCTGCCTCAGTTGGGCCGAAAGGTAGTATCGGAGTATGTCCGGGGCCCCCAGACCACCTCTCGACCTCGAGGCTAATAGGACCGATCGTGGGACCCTGGCTCTACATTGTTGCCATATAAATTTTAATATATGGGCCTGGATATTCCTTAGTTCTGCTAGTGGAACAGGGACGGGGAGGGTCTGAAAAAAGTAGAGCAGGCGGGGTAGGATGTTCATTTTGGTGGATACTATCCTTCCGAACCAGGAGATCTGGTGGGATAGCCAGGACTCAAGATCTTTTAAGATCTGGCGGAAGAGGGGGGGGTAGTTAATTTGATACAGCGAGTTATATGAACTTGCTATTTTGATTCCGAGGTACTTGATGTGGGAGGTGTTCCATTTATATTTAAATTTCTGTTGTAGGGCTGACCATACGGGGTTCGGGAGGGAGATGCTAAGCGCCTCTGACTTGTCAGTATTGACTTTATAGTCTGATAGTTGGCCGAATTCGTCAAGGAGTTTTTCTAAGTTAGGGAGGGAGGTGAGGGGGTCTGACAGAGTGAGAATTATGTCGTCGGCGAACAGGGATATTTTGTATTCCCTGTCTCCGATTGGGATACCTTTAATAGTGGGTTCAGTTCGAATTCGGGCGGCCAGGGGCTCTATGGATAGGGCAAATAGTAAAGGGGAGAGCGGGCAGCCTTGTCTGGTGCCGTTTTGAATTTTTATTGGGTTGGAGCGGCCTCCTGGGAGTTTTAGTAGGGCTGTTGGATTAGTATAGAGGGCCTGGACGCCGGTAAGAAATGGTCCGGAGAAGCCGAATTGGCGCATCGTTTGGTCTAGATAGGACCATCTGATGCGGTCAAAGGCCTTCTCCGCGTCGAGACTTAGTATCAGGGCCTGGGATTGTTTGAGGTGCACGTGGTCTATAATATCAATAATTTTGCGGGTGTTGTCAGAGGCCTGTCTTCCTGACACAAATCCCACCTGGTCTATATGAATTAGCCTTGGGAGAATAGGATTCAGCCTGTTTGCTAGGATTTTGCTGAAAAGTTTGAGGTCAGAGTTTAGGAGGGATATTGGGCGGTAGCTGGCGCATTGAAGGGGGTCTCTACCCTCTTTATGAATAATAGCCAGATTGGCTGCTGACATAGTGTCTGGGATCTGTTGGTCTTGCATAAAGGAGTTGTACATTTCTAGGAGGTGGGGGGACAGGGGGCCTACAAATTTTTTATAGTACCCGTTGGAAAATCCGTCGGGTCCGGGTGTTTTAGCTAATTTAAGTGAGGATATCGCTTTTTTTAGTTCCTCTAGAGTTATTTTCTTGTTTAAGAACTCAAGTTCTTCTTGAGTGAGGGATGGGAGGTTGCATTTGGATAGATAGTCGGATGTATTTTTGGCGATATCTTTTGGCATGCTAGTTGGGTGTAGATTGTATAGATCTGTGTAGAACTCTGCGAACTCATTCGCGATGTCCTTCTCGTTATAGGAGACTAGGCCGCTTTTAGTTCTGATCTTTGTGATCTGGGACTTTGTCCTCAAGCCTCTTAATTTGGAGGCCAGAAGTTTGTCCGCTTTGTTGCCCCTATCGTAGAACCGCTGTTTGGTCCATTTCAGGGCTCTCTCTACCTCGTCAAGTTGCAACACTTTTAGGTCGGATCTCGCTTTCTCAAGTGTTCTGAACACCTTTTTTGATAGGGATTGTTTGTGTGAGTGCTCTAGCGCTAGGATTTTATCTGTGAGTTCCTTCTGGGCTCTCTGTTTAAGTTTCCTCTTGTAGGAGGCTATTGATATAAGTTCCCCTCTGATAGTGGCTTTGTGGGCCTCCCACAGAGTTGCTGCTGAGGGCACTGAACCTTTGTTTATTTGGAAGAAGGTGAACAGTTTTTGTTTCACTGTTTTGACTACTAGTGGGTCGTTGAGAAGCGAGTCGTCGAGTTTCCAATTGTATGTTAAGGACTTGACGAAAGGTAGAGAGAGGGTGAGTACGATAGGGGCATGGTCGGACCACGTTATTGGGCCTATTTCGGAGTGGGAGGATGCCTGGAGTACATTATTGGTGCCCAGAAAATAGTCGATCCTCGAGTAAGACTGATGGGGGGATGAGTAGAAAGAATAGTCTCGCTGACCCACGTGCTGGGCTCGCCAAATATCCGTCAGAGAGTACTCCCCGAGGATATCTTGAAATTTTTGGGCTTTTGTCTGTAGTTGGATGGAATATGGGGCAGTAGTTTGGCCTGATCTGTCTTGGGCTGGGTTAAGTACCATATTTACGTCTCCGACTAGGAGAAGGGAAGAGAGCGTCGGTTGGTCGAGGGTGCTAAGGAGGTTCTGTAGGAATTGGGTTTGGTTGGCGTTTGGGGCGTAAATATTTAGGATGGCTAAGGGGGTGCCTGAAAGCGTACCTTGGAGGAGTATGTACCGTCCCTCGGGGTCCTTAGTTACTGTCGTCAGGGCAAATGGGGTGTTGTTTTTAATCAGGACGGCCACCCCTCTTTTCTTGCTGGGGGAGGAAGCGAAAAACGCCTGGGGGTATACGTGTTTAAATGTGTTTGGTGGGTCTACATTGTTATAATGGGTTTCTTGGATACAAATTATATCCCCTTTAGTTTTTTTAAATTCTTGAAGGGCTAGTTTGCGTTTGCGAACCGAATTAAGGCCTTTGACGTTCAGGGAAATAATTTTGATCGATGCCATCAGTGTGGGGGGGGGGTCTTAGGGGAAAGCCCCTGTCCCTGAATTGTTCCCATGTCAGGGTTGGTTCGTGCGTCTGTTTGGGACTGTGGGGGGTAGTCTTTAGTGGTCCCACAAGGGGGATTGGGTGGAGGTCGACGGGGGAAGGGTGGGGTGGTGGGGGAGAGGTGGGGGAGGGGGAGGACACAAGAGGGCAAGAAAGAGAATGGGCTGTCTTGGAGCCCGAAAAAGGTTCCTCTTGACATTTTGATGTCAAGGGAATGGGGAATAAAAACCCCTGGGAGAACTTTCGGGGCGTCACTCACGGACCGTAGCCAGAGAGAAGGGTCCAGCACCCCCACCTCATTGCTTATGGGGGGGGGGGGGTCCCTTGTAGGGGAGGGCACCTCTGGCTTATGGAGGCCTTACTCTCCTTTGGTTTGGGCCATAGACAATCTTTTACATCTTTAGTAAACATTGTTGGGGAAGGGTGAGGGGTGGGGGGTGGGTAGGGGGGGGGGGTAAGGGGGGGGTAAGGGAGGGGGGGGAGAGGGAGGGGGGAGGGTTGGGGGGGAGGGTTGGGGGGAGGGAGGGGTGGGGGGGGGAGGGGGGAAGGGCAGTAGGGGTAGGGGTGGGGGGGGAGGGGGGGGGGTAGGGGGGGAGGGCGGAGGGGGTGGGGAGGGGGGAGGGGGGAGGGGCAGTGGGGGTAGGGGTGGGGAGGAGGGGGGGAGGAGGGAGGGGGGAGGGAGGGGAGGGGGAGGGGGGAGGGAGGTAGGGGTAGGGGTGGGGGGGAGGGGGGGAGGGAGGGGGGGGGAGGGAGGTGGGAGGAGGGGGGAGGAAGGGGGGGTGAGGGGATAGGAGGGAGGGGATAGGGGGGGAGGGGGGGGGAAGGGGGGGGGTAGAGGGCAAGGGTACACGGGGTAGGGGGGGGGAGTGGGGAAGAGTTAGGGAGAGGGGGGGGGGAGGGTGGGAGCATATAGTATACACATAAATAGCATCTAGATTAAACAATGCTTTCGGGGGGAGTCCTCCTCCCAGTCCAAGATTTCTCTTGCACTTTGCTAGTATCAACTGCTCTTAGGATATACGATCAGACGGTAGTATATAGCAGCATAGGTTGGGTTGACATAAGACATTTCTCCTCTGGGGGGAGGGGGGGAGCATATAGTATACATACATTTAGCAGCGAGTTTAAACCTTGCTCTCTGGGGGGGGGTCCCAATCCTAGGCCAAGGTTTCCCTTGTACATTACTATTATCAGCTGCTCATTATATACACATTCAGACATTGGTATATAACAATACATGTTGGTTCGACATAAAACATTTCTCCTCTGGGGGGGGGGAGGGGGGGATAGGTGGGGGGGGGGCGCCCTGGGGCAGGGGGGGGGAGCATACATTGTTCGTGTACTTAACATGGGATTTAAACAGTGCGTTCGGGAGGAATCTCAAACCTAGGCTGAGGAATCTCTTACAGAATGTAGTTTTCTTCTATTCAATCAGTAGTTGTTCATATATTGGCATATATCTATGCAAGCTGGATAAACATAGTATAGGTCTTCGTTTATGGTGGGAGGGGGGCAGGTGGGAGGGGGGCAGGTGAGGGGGGGGGGGGGAGAGCTATCCGCGGCGGGGAGGGGGGCGGGAGGGAGATTTGGGGGGGTATCTTACATGGTGTTTAGTCTGGATATTGAGGGGGGGGGGGTTAGAAGGGGAGGGGGGGGGAGGGGGGACATATTATGTATGTCCTTTTCTATTGTTTGGGGTTAGCCTCCGAGGGGGTCTTAGTTTTGGGTCGGGGCGATGGCAGGGGGTGTATAGTTGTAGCTTACTGAGATTTTTATGGTATGTCTACTGCTGTGGGGAGAGTTATAGTGTCTAGTGCTAGTCCGGATCAGTTCAGGGGGGGGGGGGGGAGTGTATATATGGGGTGAAGGGGGGGGGGGGTGGGGGGGGGACCGGGTGGTTCAAATTGGGACCATACAATTGTGGGTTCAGTTGGGAGCCATATAGATCTGAGGGAGAGCTTCAGTAGAGGTGCATAGTTGAGACAAGACCTTGAAGGTATACATCTTTGTTTTGGCGGGGAGAGGGGGGGGGGTGTGGCTCGGGGGGGGTCGCGGTAGACTGGGGTAATAGGGATTCCATGGGGGATATCTGGGTACATCACTTTTATCGTAGGGAGAGAAGGAGAGAGAGGGGGGGGGGTGGGGGAGATTTCTGTTCATACAACCTGCCACTTGCGGGAGGGGGGGGGGGGATGCCTCTGGGAGCGGATCACGGGATGCAGTGTCCATAGATGAAGTCTCTGGTTCTGCTGACTTGGTTCACGGGAATCTTTAGGTTGGGGATCCGGTGCACCTCTTGTCCATCAGGAGCGCCGACCGGACGTGCTTGTGGAGGTGTGCAGCAGCCGGACCGCGTCTCCGGAACTTGGGTCTCCATAGATGCAGCCCCGGGACGCGTGAGTGACGCGAGGGGGACTCGCCCCGCAGGGATCATTGCGGATGTCGTTTCCTCCCGCTGCTGTCCGAGACACCGCGGGAGGAGCCTCGGTTCCCCTCGGACTCAGGGGGGGGCGGAAAAGGTAAGTGGACATTTAGCGTTTAGGGGGGTGGGGAGGGGGGGGCTGGGGGGGGGGGGGAAGGGGGGTATGGGTGGGTTATGAGGAGATGGTGGCGGGGGGGGGGGGGAGGGGGGAAGAGTGGTGGGGGAAAGGGGGGAGAAGAGGGGGGGTGGTGAGGGGTGAAGGAGGGGCTGGGGGGGGGTCGGGAAGGGGGGGATAGTTTCGTGGGGTGTAATCTAGGGGACCTCGTGGCCAAGGGGTTGTTTTATTCATTGAGGGTTCTTGTGTTGGGTATTTGCTGGTGTCTTTAGGGCCTCTGGTTCAGAGTAGGATGACTGTGGGGGCCTCTTGTGGTTTTCATGGGTCTTGCAGTTGGCTGGATCCTCAGGGTTCACCGGAGACGCTGACTCGCTAGTCTCTCCGATGTTCGGGGGACTTCTTGGGGGGTCATCTCCGGCGTCTCCTCAGTGCTGAGGCGGTTGCTCTTCTGCGGTGGGAGAGGGATCCCCAGCGCTTTCAGAAAGTCCTTAGCGCCTTCAGGGGTTGTTACTGTGTGGTGGCGGCCATTGCGGAGCACCACTAGTTTGAAGGGGAATCCCCATCGATACTTTACCCCCTGGTCCCTGAGATAGGAGGTAAGTGGGCGCAGCGCATTTCTTTTATTCATTGTTATTTGGGAGAGGTCGTTGTAGAGTTGGATTTGTACCCCATCCATGGTCACCGTTCTCAGTTCTCTGGCCGCTGTCATGATGCGGTCTTTAGCAGAGTATGCGTGCATTCTCAGCACCACATCTCTGTGCCGGTTTGGGTCCGATGATTTCTGGGCCAGGGCTCTGTGGGCACGGTCTGTGTGTAGGTCGTGATCTGATAGATCAGGGACGAGCTGCAGGAAGAGTCTGCGGAGGTATGGTTGGAGTTCTTCGTGGGTGATAGTTTCAGGGATATTTTTGAGGCGGATGTTCTGCCTCCGTTCCCTGTTCTCCATATCCTCTAGTTTGTCTTGTATGTGTCGGATCGCATCTCCGCATCTCAGAACCTCTTCGTGAGTCTCAGCCTGCTCGTTTGAGACTACCTCCATCTTTACTTCCAGATCTTCTGTCCGCTCCGTCAGTGCTTCCACTTCTGCTCGGATGGTTTGGAGGGCCTTTTCCGTGTCCTCCTGAACTCCTCTCCTCATTTTAATAATTAAAGCGTCAAAAAAATCTTTATTTAAGACGGGGGGGTCTGAGTCAGTCGGGCTCTGTCGGCCGCTGCGCACCTCGTGTTCTGGTTCTTCACCGGCGCCATCTTGCTCCTCGGGGTTGATCTCAGCTAGGCGTTGGGCCGGAGGGAAGAACTTGGTGACGGGGCATTGGCTCTTTCTCTGCGGCTTCCCTGCCATCTCTCCAGAGTTTGTTCTCGGTGTGGGGACGATTTTCAGGGTTTTTGAGGTGTGGGATAAGCTTATTCTGGTGTCTGTATTGGTGAGGGCGCCGGGAGCTCTTCCACTAGCAGACCATCGGCTGTGACGTCACCGGAAGTCTCCAAGCTTGCTGTTTTTGAGTAATGGTATGACTGTTGCATGTTTGAAGGAGGATGGAATGGTTCCAGAGCAGAGGGAGGAGTTCAAAATGTGTGTGAGCATAGTGATTATAGTAGGAGCAAGAGGTTTTAGGAGATGGGAAGGAATGGGGTCAAGAGGGCAAGTGGTAGAGGGAAAAGAGGTGATCAACAGCGACACATCCTCCTCTGAGACAGTGGAAAAAGAGTCAAGGAAGGCAGGAGGAGAGTTAGGAAGAGTTGTAGGATGGGAGGAAGAAACAGAGGGGATGTTCTGCCGTATGGATTCCACCTTTTCCTTAAAATAGTCAGCAAAGTCCTGAGCGGAGATGGAGGAAGGAGAGGCAGCTGAGGGTGGTTTGAGTAGAGTATCAGAGACAGAGAACAGTCGGCGTGGGTTAGACTTGTGCATGTTGATTAGTGAAGAAATGTAGGCTTGTTTAGATTGCGAGAGGGCAGAGTTGTAACAGGATAGCATAAATTTGTAGTGAAGGAAGTCTGCGAGAGTGATAGACTTCCTCCAGAGGCGTTCAGAGGAACGAGTGGAGGAACGCAGCATGCTCGTGTGGGAATTTAGCCAGGGTCTAGGGTTAGAAGGGCGAGTGCGGCAGAGAGAAAGTGGGGCATGTAGATCAAGAGATGAGGACAAGACAGAGTTGTAGTTCCTGACCAGGTTGTCAGGGTCTGTAGCAGAGCTGAGAGAGGAGAGGGAGGAGCTTAAAGTGGACTCAAAGTCAGGTTAGTGAATAGAGCGCAGGTTTCTGCAGAACCGGGGGGTAGATGGAGGGGGAGAAGCGAGAAGGGAGAATGAGATGAGATGATGGTCAGAGAGAGGAAAAGGGGAAATGGAGAAATCGGAGAGAGAGAAGTTTTTAGTGAAAACCAGGTCTAAGTATTGGCCATACTTGTGGGTGCTGGCTGCAGTCCACTGTTGAAGGCCAAAAGAAGAGGTTAGAGAAAGAAAGTGGGAAGCCCAAGGGAGAGAAGGGTCATCAATGTGGCAATTGAAGTCCCCAAGGAGAAGAACAGGGGAGTCTGAGGAGAGAAAGAAAGAGAGCCAGGATTCAAAGTGAGAGAGAAAGGCAGAATGGGGATGAGTAGAGGTAGGTGGGCGATAGATGACCGCCACATGGACAGGGAGAAGAGAGAAGATCTGGACAGTGTGAGCCTCAAAGGAGGGAAAAGCAAGAGATGGAGGAATAGGAAGGGTTCGGTAACGGCAGAGGTGGGAGAGCAGGAGCCCCACGCCTCCACCCCTGCCATCAGTGCACGGAGTGTGGGAGAAGGAAAGGCCACTATAGGAGAAGGCAGCTTCCAGAGCAGTGTCAGACTGAGTGAGCCAGGTCTCAGTTATAGAAAATAGGAGCAGAGATTGAGAGAGAAAAAAGTCATGTACAGAGAGGAACTTGTTAGAAAGGGAGCGAGCATTCCAAAGGGCACAGGAGAAAGGGAGACAGGAGGGAGGGTGGCAGGGGATGGGTATGAGGATGAGCGCATGTATGAATAAGGCAGGGAGCAGGATTGGGAGAGATATCCCCAGAAGCAAGGAGGAGAAACATGGATAGAAAGAGGATGTGTGAGGATGATTTGTAGGGGTGTTTTTTAGTGCAGGGGATATAGCTGTGTGGTGTCAGAGGACGCAGGTAAGAAAGGAGTTCATGTGAACTGAGAAGTGGGGAAGGAAGGAGAGATGGAGATATATGAATAGAGTTTGAGACATTCTGAGGCTGGTAGAAAGAAGTGCATAATTTAAGAAGAAGTGAAGTCACAGCAAATATAAATGGTAAAGTAATATAAAAGAGAGAAAAGTTGCGCCAAAAATGAGTTATCCTACTGTTCAGTATATAGCTCCTGTCCTTGCACAATGCAGTTCCGCAGCCTGAGTCTCTCAGAGGTGATTCACCAACCTCTGTGTAGATACTGGTAGGAAAAGGGGGGTCCTCCGGCGCGTTGCTCTGCTTGTGGCTCCACGGCGTTTAAAGTATATAAAATAAGGGAGAGAAGAGAGGGGACCACAGTAAGGGACCAACACAGTGATTATACACAGCTCTTCGTTTGAATAAGGGGGGGAGGGGGAGTAGGGGTGTTTAGAAGATCAGTGGAGGTTGAAAGATATTGCTGAATGAG